>NW_028270149.1:21492177-21644052 GCF_037043375.1 Chiloscyllium plagiosum
GACAGTGTTCCCATGGTGGCTGCAGTAGCAGGGACAGTGTTCCCATGGTGGCTGCAGTAGCAGGGACAGTGTTCCCGTGGTGGCTGCAGTGGCAGGGACAGTGTTCCCGTGGTGGCTGCAGTGGCAGGGACAGTGTTCCCGTGGTGGCTGCAGTAGCAGGGACAGTGTTCCCGTGGTGGCTGCAGTGGCAGGGACAGTGTTCCCGAGGTGACAGTAATAGCAGCAACAGGGTTCCCGAGGTGACAGTAATAGCAGGAACAGGGTTCCAGTGGTGATGGCAATAGCAGGAACAATAGCAGCTCTCGCTGTGCTTTTATTTAAATTTAATAAAATTTTTATGAGACTTTGAGATGTTGTTCAGCTAATCCGAAATTTGGATAGTTGATGTTTGGATAACTGCAGTTGTTTTGTACTTAAGTTTGGGAACATGGTCAGCGTTGGACCGAAGGGTCTGATTCCATGCTCTATGACTCAATGTATAATTCCTCAGCTCATAGGTTGAGAGCACCTATCCTTGACCACCACAAGTGATTAACTGTGCCCAAGCTACCTGACTGATATCCAAGTCTGTGCTTGACGTCCTCTACCAGGCCCTCCTGCCTGAAGGCTGTCGCTCTAAACTTGAGTCAATTCTGCTGTATTGGAGAAAGAGTATTAGGAGCCTTGAAGCGCAGTGTCATTCTCACCGTGCTTGTCCAGGTGCACAATGGGCCTTTGAAGATGGTGGAAGGGGGTGCTGATGAATTCTGGGATTTCTGCTGTGTGGTGAGTTGTTTGGGAATTACACGTGACAAGCTGGGGCTGGAAGCGGACATGACAGACACGACAGGGGCGGTGTAGATAACTAATGTGGCGTGTTTGGAAGATGCGAAGAGAGAACTCAATGGGCCTCATGGGTGAAGCCCATGTAAAAAACTCTTGCAACTAAATCTTATTCAAACAAATGTAAGATACAACCCTGGCAATCAAAGCTTTGGCCTCTTGTCTGCATAGTTTCCTATCTCCTCAAGTAGAGCAACAGAAATGGACCTCTCTAACTTCAAACAATGTTGATCTTGCTTTGTGCACCTCCTCTGCAGCCATAACCTTGTATGCCTTGCTCTGTCTAAGCACCCTGTGATCTGTATGTCCTTGTTTACTATGATTTGCCTGTACTGCTCGCAAAACAAAGCTCTACACTGTATTTATGTACATGTGACTACAATAAATCAAATCAAATATTTACAGGTGGCTCAGGAAAATAAGGAGCTAAATTCAGCAGATATTGAAATTTAAATCCCTACACAAAACAAAGCTTATCTAAGTGGTATAGTGCTCATTCATTTATGTCACTTAGACCAACTTCCTTGGTCTGGTTATCACTATTCATTGTTTGAAAATAAACAAAAATGAAAACAAGGTTGATCATGGCCCAGATTTTGTGGACAGTGAATTGACCACAAAATGATCTTTGTGATGTAGCATTCTGGTTTCTCAACACCAGTTTAATTCTGGCACAAAGTCAAGGTGAATACCAGGTGTTGAGGAACAATGATATCTCTAAAGTTGAGTAGTCAAACACAATGAAGAATTCTCACAGACAGCAAATGAGAAAGTGAGATATTCTAATTAGCTTCATAGTTAAATACATTTTACGCAGAGTAAAATAAACAGATTGTATTATACAGATTAGAATTTGACGCATCATTAACAAATTTAGAAAAAATAATTACATTAAAGGGTTATGCAAGGTTTATCATGATGGAAAACTTTGTCATTACATAAATAAAAGATTAATTTTCTAGGTCTAGGAAAATTATTCAGTACCAATTATAATGTCATACATAATTAAAAACTCAGCAGAAATGTATTAGAGATGTGGCTTTTTAAGGCTTGCATTGTAATATTACAACTAAAATGGGATGTTCTTGTCAATTCAGTGATTTCTAAATCTGTAGTCTCCAGTCTCTTTAACAACACACCCAGTGGAGGAGAAGGCAATTGCTGGTAGTAGATTCTACGCATGTTTCAGTGCTGAAAGTTATAATCAGCTTCACAGGCTAATGATTGCAAAGTCCGACAGTTTCACTTCATCATATTAAAAAAAACTTGACCCAGAGTTATGTGTGTCTACGTGAAATGTAATAAACTAAAAGCAGTAAATATTTCCTGGCTGGTTTCACTCTCTGGCTCACCTGTATTCGACTCTGAACAGCTTCTGGTAGATCGCATGTGGAAGGGAGAAGCAGGTTGCCATGATCCAAATGACAATGATACAGATGACTCCTTTAACTGTCGACATCCTGGGTTTCAATGGGTGCATAATAACCTGTGCAAAACAATACAGGGGGGAGTCAGAACATTCCAACATTTATCCCAAATAACCTACGAGGACATATGCAACTTATCACCTGTGTGCACAGCTTCCAGTTTGAGTGAAAGTACTTTCTCTGCCTACAATCTTCTCTCTTATTGTTAAGGATGATGTGGAGGTGCTGGTGTTAGACTGGGGTGGACAAGGTCAGAAGTCATACGACACCAGGTTATAATCCAACAGGTTTATTTGAAATCACAAGCATTTGGACCGCTGCTCCTTCATCAGGTGAAAGAGTAACACTCTGAAAGCTCGTGATTTCAAATAAATCTGATGGACGGCAACCTGGTGTCATGTGACTTCTGGTATTGTTAAAGACATCATTCTGGGTCACAGTTCCAAAGGTGTCAACTACCAGTGGGATCCTTTACCCAACTGATATCCTTCTTTTGTCTGGGAAATGAACAGCATTTATGGGCGGTACAGTGGCACAGTGGCTAGCACTGCTGCCTAACAGTGCCAGAGACCCGGGTTCAATTCCCGCCTCAGCCAATTGTCTGTGTGGAGTTTGCATATTCTCCCTGTGTCTGCGTGGGTTTCCTCCGGCTGATCCGGTTTCCTTCCACAGTCCAAAGATGTGCAGGTTAGGTGAATTGGCCATGCTAAATTGCCGGTTATGTTAGGTGAAGGGGTAAATGGAGGGGAATAGGTCTGGGTGGGTTGCTCTTCGGAGGGTTGGTGTGGACTTGTTGGGCCGAAGGGCCTGTTTATACACTGTAAGTAATCAAAGCATCAGACAACTTGGCCAGATAGAACCTCATAGACAATAGGCATTAGTCAAGATTCACATGCATGAATATAGAAACAATGAGGGATGGCAGGCTCGGGATCCAGTTATAAAAGACTCCCAAATACTTGTGGAGTAGGAAGTAATCATGAAATCACTGCAAGAAAGCAAAATGTAAGAAGTTAATTCGATAGTTTTTACAGAGGAAATAAAACTTTGGAGGAGAAAATAATTGTAATTGTCCATAGCAACAATGAAGAGATCCAGTCAGACTTTTTTTATTGCAGAAGCAGAAGAAATTAAAAATTGTACTTTTCATGATATGTGTTTGTTCTCTTTTCCAATTTGTAGATGCTGCTGGATTTGTTCGGATTTACTGATAGACCACGTCATGGAATGTGGTCAAGCACTTCAATAAAGATCACAATTGTTTCAAACATAAAAGGGTGCTGCTTAGAGCCAATGATCTCGCTAAGCTGTACAAAGCTATTCAGTCCCCACTTAAAATAATATTTATACTGAGCCTGATCAGTGATGGTATGTGCAAA
The DNA here is from genome assembly GCF_037043375.1 of Chiloscyllium plagiosum. NCBI lineage: Eukaryota > Metazoa > Chordata > Chondrichthyes > Orectolobiformes > Hemiscylliidae > Chiloscyllium > Chiloscyllium plagiosum. The sequence continues at coordinate 21,495,806 of NW_028270149.1, forward strand.
AAAAAAACACAGTAAACCAGCAGGTCTGGTAGCAGTTACAGACAGAAAAAAAAGTGTATTGAGCTGATTTCCTCCTCGTCCCATGCATTTGGAATTGGAGGGAGGGGTACAGTGATGTTGGGAGGGCAGGTGGTCAGAAAAGTAGGAAGAGAAAATCCCATTAAGATAGTTTGCTGGTGCCATCCTAACTCCCTGGGAATTACCCAAGGTGGCAGCAAAGTTAAACCAGAAAGATATGGAGGCTTTGGAGAAACAATTCACCAGGAGTTTGCCTGGTTTAGAGGATATTAACTATGAGGAGACATTGGACAAACTTGGCTTGAAATCACTTGAATGTCAGAAACTGAGGATGACCTGAAAAAAGTTTATAAAATTATGAGAGGGTTGGATAGAATGGTTATTCAGAGTTTTTTTCCTAGGGATAGAAATGTCGATTACAGTCGAACCTGTTCGGATAACTGATCGTTCGGATAATCGATCTGATCGTAAACACATGGTAATTTATAAGTGCCAGTTATCCAAACATTTCTCGGTTATCCGGCAATGCACAATGCAGTTTAACTGGTAACTGAGTGCTGAGTTGCCTATTGCCATTTTTACGGGACCTTGAGACCTTGGTCGAATAATCCGCAATTTGGATAATTGACGTTCAGAGAATTGAGGTTGTACTGTACTACGGGACATAGATTTCAGGTAGAAGAGGCGAAGTTTAAAAGGAGATCTGAGAGGCAGGGTTTTTGACACAGAGGGTGGTAAGTGCCTGGAATGCACTGCTAGCGGAGGTGGTGGAAGCAGATACAATAACAATGATGCATGAAAGTAAGGGAATACAGAGATACAGACCCACACAGAGGCAAAATGTTTTTAGCTGGGAAAGGTGTAATGTGTCAGTGCAGACTTGCTTGGCTGCAGGGCTGGTTCCTGTGTTGTACTGTTCCTTGCTCTTTGTTGAATAGCTTGTTTCAAACAGGCAGACAGACAATTTAGAGTCACCTTTTTCCTGAAGAGATTGACAGACTGTGGAGGTTGGAAGCTCCTCAAAGGTAGTTGTCTTTCAGTGGGTCATTAGATTCAGAGGATCTAAGCTCCAAATGATGGAGCTGCCATAATGAAAAGCCACAGCCAAAGGTCCAAGGCAATCCTGCGGAGAAGGCACCCTTTCCAAACTGATAGCCCCAAACCAGTTCGGGATGCTTCACTTTCAAATTTACATAAGGTGTCTGAGGGAATCTCCATGTTAACCATTTTGAGACTGCCACTGTACTGCAGCAGTGCCTACCTCTCTCGGTCAACATGTGCTGAGTGCCCTTCTGATTGCAATACTATGATAAGGAAAAATTTGCTCATGCAGAGAGTGGGGAGCCTGTGGAATTTTCCGTCACTAAATGCAGTTGAAGCCAAAGCACTAGATATTTCCAAAAAGGAAATAGATACAGTTCTTCAGACTAAAGAGATCAAAGGGTATGGTATAGCAGGAACAGAGTACTGAGCTGGGTGATCAGTTCTGATCACGTTGAATGGTGGAGCAGGCTTGAAGGGTCAACTGGCCACCACCTGCTCCTATTTCCTATGTTTCCCACATCCCGACCCTATCTGCCATTCTTAATAGTGTGGCAAGCATGGAGGTGGCCAATGGGGAGACAATGGTTGAGTTGTACTTTTGTGTTAATCTAGAGACCTAGGTCATGCTCTGGGGACCTGGGTTCAAATCCCATCATTTTGGAATTTGAATTCAATTACAGTCTGGAATTAAGTGTCTCATGCTGACGATGAATCTGTTGTCTGGTTCAGTCATGTCCTCTGGGGAAGAAGACTGCTGTAAACACCTGGTCTGGCCTACATGTGACTCAAAACCTACAGTCCTGTGGGCAATTAAGGATGGACAATAAATACTGGCCTAACTAGCAGCACTCATCCTGTGAATGAATAAAACAAGAAATCAGGAGGCTGTCGATCAGATGGTTGTTCCAGGGCATGAGCTGACGAGCCTGATATATTCACAAAGTCGGAGTTCTGATCTATTCCAGAAAATTCAGCCCTTTGATCAAATCAAAACCTTTCATCAGATCCATGGGTGGAATATCCACTTTTTTTAGATTAGATTACTTACAGTGTGGAAACAGGCCCTTCGGCCCAACAAGTCCACACCGCCCCGCCGAAGCGTAACCCACCCATACCCCTACCTTTACCCCTTACCTAACACTATGGGCAATTTAGCATGGCCAATTCACCTGACCTGCACATCTTTGGACTGTGGGAGGAAACCAGAGCACCCGGAGGAAACCCACGCAGACACGGGGAGAATGTGCAAACTCCACACAGTCAGTCGCCTGAGGCGGGAATTGAACCACTGTGCCACCGTGCCGCCCACTTGCTTGAGTTTAGAGGTCAATTGTGAGTAATGAGGGTAAACACGGTGAAATGATAAGAAAAATGGAACTTCGACATTGAGAAAAGAATTTCTGAATTTCCTCTAATCAAATATTGAAATGAAAAACAACCTTCACTTTTGCACATAACACTCTTGTCATTGATCCTGAAACAATTTAACCCTTGAAATATGGACTTTCATTCCTCAGAATTTTATTGTCCCTGTCTATTCTTTTATTCCGCAATAATATTTGTATCAAACTACCTGACTTTTGTCTGCCTTAATTGTAAATGTTGATATTTTGCTGTGTTAGAGGGGTATAATTTTAAATGCATTGGAGTGATTTGGAATCTTCTTTTTATCTCTGACAAAATGTGTTACAATAAATAGAGCCATCTCCTGTTAATGTTTAAAGCCTGGTGCGAATTGCTTTTATCCTGAGGGCAATCAGTCAGGCAATTTGGTCATCTTTGTAGTCTAAATTGTGTTTTATACCTTTAGTGACAGTTTGTGAAACAGTGGGGCATGATTATTGATGTACTCTTCCCAGTTAAATTGCAACAAATCACCTCTAACTTGCCTGTAACTGTCACATTGCTTTGGACTGCAGGAAGACACCCGAATCTCGGGCATGGGCACATAATGCATCTTATGGATTTTTAGTTCCTCTTCTTAGCATTCATTCACTTTGCACTTACTGCTGGAGGCTGCCGGCCTGTGTGTCTTTCATTGCCTTTTAACCTATAGGTAGAGGTGGCAGCTTGTCACAGTAGGAGGCACTGAATAATCAATGGAGTTGGCATGTTGTGCACAGAAATGTGCTATGTAAATGTCACAGTATGGGGCACGTGCCGGCAGTTTATATGGCAAACACGGTGCATGTGCTTCAGCCATAAGAGAAAGTTAAAGGGGACCAGTCCTTATTGAAGTCATAGAGTTCATAGACGTACATCATCTATGTAGGCTCTTCAGTTCAACTCGTCTATGCTGACCTGATATCCTGAATTAATCTAGTCTCATTTGCCAGCATTTGGCCTATATCCTTCTAAACCCTTCCTGTTCATATGCCCATCCAAAAGCAGTAATTGTTTCAGCCTTCACTACTTCCTCTGGAAGCTCATTCCATACATGCACCACCCTCTGCATGAAAATACGCCCCTTCGGTCCCATTTAAATCTTTCCCCTTTCACCTTCAACCAAACTGGCCAGTTTTGGATTTCCCTATACTGTGGAAAAGACCATGGTTATTCATTCTAATTATGTCTCTCATGATTTTGTAAAACTCTATCAGGTCATCTCTCATCAACCAATGCTCCAGGGAAAATAGCCTCGGTCTATTCAGCCTCTCCCTATTGCTCAAGTCCTCCAACCCTGGCAACATCCTTGTAAATCTTTCAGGTTTATAACAACATCCTTCCTTATAACAGGGAGATCTGAATTGAATGCAGAATTCCAAAAGAGGTCTCATACCTGTACAGCTGCAACATGACCTCCCAATTCCCATACTCAAATGCACTGACCAATAAAGGCAATCATACCAAACGCCTTCTTCACTATCCTATCTACATGTGACTCTATTTTCAAGGACCAATGAACCTGCACTCCAAGGTCTCTTTGTTCAACAACACCACCACCCCCACCCTGGACCTTACCATTGAAATATGGACTTTCAATCCTCACAATTTTATTGTCCCTCTCTATTCTTTTATTCCGCAATAATATTTGTATCAAACTATCTAATTTTTGTCTGCCTTAATTGTAAATGTTGATATTTTGCTGTGTTAGAGGGGTATAATTTAAGCTGCATTGGAGTGATTTGGAATCTTCTTTTTATCTCTGACAAAATGTGTTACAATAAATAGAGCCATCTTCTGATAATGCTTAAAGCCTGGTGCGAATTGCTTTTATCCTGAGTATAAGTGTATAAGTCCTGCCCTGATTTGCCCTATCAAAATGTAGCACCTCACAGTCTCTAAACTAAACTCCAGCTGCCATTCTTGGCCCATTGACCCATCTGGTCATGGTCCCGTCGCACTCTAAGGTAACCTTCTTCGTTGTCCACTACACCACCCTACAGTCAATCCATTTGCACTGTCACACTCAGTCAAGGGGGCTCATCAGATTCCAGGATGGGAGGTCAGGGGGCAATAATTTCCTGCAGTGTGACCAATAGCGAGACTGAATATGAAGATGGTGGATGGAACAGCAGCTGGTAGGGATACATGAGGACAAGAGGTGGTGAGTAGAAACCAGTGAGTGAAGAGAGGGGAAAAAGTGTTACAGTCAGTTCCTCTACAACTATTCTTGTGCAACCCTGCATTATAGAAAAATCGTGCTTTAGAAATAGTGCTTAAAATGTTGGCACTATAATTGCATTACAGCCAACACATGTTTTAAAAGGTCACACTGTAGAAACATCATTCCCAATCCATCAATCGCGTTACAGTGAATCCGCATGGATAAAACACATGTTATAACAGAACAAACTTTATTTTATTACAGATTTCCAGTTTCTGCAGTGTTTTGCTTTTATTTGGACAGAAAGACCAGCCTGCTCTGCCACTCAATAGGATCCTGGCTGATCCTATCAGGATGAAGTGGGAGGGAACCAATGAGTGGGCAGGCTACATGCAATAGAGAGAATTGGTAGGGTAGGTCAGAGGACCTCCTCGTGTGTCTGCTCCTGGGCCTGGCCAAACTGGCCCAAAACAGGTCCAGGCAGCAGGCCGTGGAGGGGGTTGTTATGGCCGATTGCCTGCCCCTCTTCCGCAGCTATGTCCGTGTCTGGGTGTCTATGGAGAAGGAGCACGTGGTGTCCACCAACACGCTTGAGCTATTCAGGGAGAGGTGAGTGCCGCAGTGAGTGAAGTGCTTTATTTCCCCCTCCAACTCTATCTTGATGTAATCCTTGCCCTCCCCTTCACTTTTTTGATCACGCAGCATTGCCCTTTGATGAGAAGGACACTGCTTGTCACTGGCTACTCAGGTGTTTCCTTTCTTCCTGGTGGTGGAATATAAGTAAAGATTTGTACACCTGTTGTCTTTTATTGTGTCTCATACCTGCACACACATATCATGGGTGCTAGGGAAATATAACAACTACAGCTAGAAAAAGGAATAGGGAGAATTGGAGATCATGATGATATGCGAGAGGCATGTGCAGTGGCTGAGCTAGTGAGTCATGGGCCTTTGAGTGTGAAGCAGCAGAAAGAAGATGATGGCACTTACTCTCGCTAAGGACAGAAGACAATTTACCTTATCACTGCATTCCATAAGAAAAGAAAATACTGGAAATATTTAGCAGGTCACGAGACTTTAGAAGGATGAGATGGCATATGATTGAAATGTATAAAACATGAAGAGGACTACAGAGAGTAGATGCAAGAGTATGTTTCCCCTGGTTACAGAGTCGAGACTGCAGTCACACAGTGCCAGGATTAGGACTGAAACGAAGAAACATTTTTACATTCAGGGTGGTCAACCAGTGGAAATTGATGCCACAAAAGGCTATGGAGACTGATGAGTACATTCGAGGAAGAGATTGATAATATTTTTAGGTATTAAAGGCATTATGGAATTTGGAGAGAAACTGATAATATAGCGTTCAGACAGAGGATCAGTTATAATAGTATTGAGTGCTGCAGCAGGCCCAAAAGGTTTCTGTATCAAGCAACATCTGTGGAGACAGAATAGAAATAACCATCCAAGCAGTGACCCTCCATCAGCACAGCGATCCATCCTGAGGATTTCACCAATCCAGTTTTTATTGTGGCTGAGTATCAGAATGGACAAATACTAATTAGCTTCTACTGGAAATGTATGTGGGCGGGCATCAGCGAAGATGCAATCAGGCTCTGCTTCTGTGTAAAACAATTTTAATCACAGAGTTGATGCAGAAAAACTGCAAAACAGCTTACAAAATGGGGATAAGTTCAGCCTCGATAAAATGTAAGGATTTTATTTTGAAAGGCAATTTATGTTTGGAGAATCTCTGAACAGCTGGTAGTAGGTGCAAGTTTACAACCTCCTATACAGCAGGCAAAGAGAAAGCAGTGTTTGTAGGTCAAAAAAAAACTTACAATAAAACTCCATTTTTCCCAATGCCATCTCGGAGCTGCCAGTTTGCTGGGATGGTAAACCGCTCAGGTGGAGAGCTAAGAGGCAATTTTCCCCTCACTAGCAAATCAACCTATATACATGCCAATTCTCATCTCCCATTCCACTGCCAAAAGAATTACAAAATCCAACAGGTAAAACTGAGCAGGTACATGAAGGCTGTAGCTCATCAGATGCCTGCCTTGGCCAGCACTCCATTGTTTTTTCTGTGAATCATCCCCACACACTTCATGTCAACCAATCTCCTCGACCCTTCATCCACATAACCTCAGTCAACATTGAACCAATGATGGACCACGAGCTAAATTCCAGAGATAAAGTGAGGATAACTGTCCTTAACATCAAGGTCACATTTGACAAAGTGTGGCATCCTGAAGAAGGGCTAATGCCCGAAACGTCGATTCTCCTGTTCCCTAGATGCTGCCTGACCTGCTGCGCTTTTCCAGCAACACATTTCCATCTCTGATCTCCAGCATCTGCAGACCTCACTTTCTCCTCAAAGTGTGGCATCAAGCAACCCTGGCAAAACTGGAATCAATGGGAATCAAAGGAAAATCTTTCCACTATTTGGAGTCAAACCTGGTAAAACAGGAAGATAGTTGTGATTGGAGGTCAGTCTCTCAGCTCCAGTACAACAGTGTAAGAGTTCCTCAGGCTAATGTCTGAGGTCCAAACATCAGCTGCTTCAATGACATTCAATCCATTATAAGGTCAGAGGTGGAGGTTGTTCGCTGATGATTCCACAATATTTAGCACCATTCACAGTTCCTCAGATACTGAAACAGTCCCATGTCCAGCTGGGCAACATCAGGCTTGGGCAACAAGTGTCAAATAATGGTCATGCCACACAAATACCAAGCAATGACCATATCCAAAAAGATAGAAATTAATCACTGCCCTTTGACATGCAATGGTGTTATCAATACTGAAACCCTACTATCAGCATCTTGGGGGCTTACTATTGACCAGAAACTGAACTGAACTCACCATTTCAATATAGGTTACAAGAGAAGGTCAGAGGCTGGGAATGGTGGAAGGAGTAACTCAACTCCTGATTCACCAAAGCCTATCCACCATTTACAAGGCACAAGTCAAGGGTCTGATGGAATACTCTTCACTTGCTTGGATGAGTGCAGCTTCAACAACATTCAAACGCCTGACACCATCAAGGACAAAGCATTCTGTTTTATTGGCAGCTCAGACACAAGCATTCATTCCCACTATCATCAACACAACGCTCAGTATCAACAGAGCATACCATCTACTGGATGCACTGCAGAAAATCAACAAGGTAGTTTTCAGCACCTTCCTAACCCATGACCACTTCTATCTAGAAGAACAAGGACAACAGCTACTCGGGAACCCCACCTTCTGCAAGTTCCCCTCCAAACCACTCACCATCCCGAGTTAAAATATGCCTCTGTTCCTTAAATTGCTGTGTCAAATTTCTGAGAACCCCCTTCAAGCAGCATTGTGGATCGAACGACACCAAATAGACTACAGCAGCTCACCACTATCTTCTCAAGGGATGGATAACAAATGCTGGATCAGCCAGCAAAGGACAAATCTCTGAATTGTTAAAATGATGCTCGATAGGATCAAACCACCAATCTCCCACATCATCAAGTCTGTTCGTGGTCCATCTCTGACAGGCCATGATTGACTGGTCATCATGAAGCACACTCATTACCACACTAACCACAAATGGGAAAGCAACACGAATTAGATTACAATTAGATTAGATTACTTACAGTGTGGAAACAGGCCCTTCGGTCCAACAAGTCCACACCGACCCTCTAAAGAGCAACCCACCCAGACCCATTCCCCTACAGTTACCCCTTCACCTAACACTACAGTCAACTTAGCATGGCCAATTCACCTAACCTGCACATTTTTGGATTGTGGGAGGAAACCGGAGCACCCGGAGGAAACCCACGCAAACACGGGGAGAATGTGCAAACTCCACACAGACTGAGGCGGGAATTGAACCCGGGTCTCTGGCGCTGTGAGGAAGCAGTGCTAACCACTGTACCACCGTGCCGCCCTTAAGTTGAAAATGGAGTTGAAAACCTCACTGACATCTCCCCTGAGAAAGTGAATCACATTGTTTTAAGCCACCCCATGCTTACTCACTAGCATGTTGATAAGGTGAATTAAATCTAGGTTACTGACTCCAAGTCTCCCTTCTCGATCTTGGTTAATCACAGCTCAGTTCTGAGAAAATATGATTTGCGATCTAAGCTATGTTAAGCTGTCAACTCTCAGCCATTTACATTCATAAGAACAAGTAGCAGAAGTATTTAGTATGATCATGGCTGATCTCATCCTGGCCTCAACTCTACACTCCTGCCTGTTCTCCATAACCTTTCAACCCATGACTAATTAAGCATCTGTCTAACACCTCCTTAAAATTACCCAATGTCCCAGCATCTACACTGCAACCAAATTCACCACACTTTGACGGATGTAGTTTCTCCTTGTCTCTGGTTTAAATCTGCTGTCCTTTATCCTAAAACTATTTGCCTCCCATTCAGAAAAGCTACAAGAAGAGCTTATGCAGAGAATGAAGATGTCACAGTTATGTCAATAAAATGCCTTAAGAAAGGGATACACTCACAGGAACCATTTATTGGCCAAATGTGCAGAAGTATTTCACCTACCCACCTTTCTGATCTTTGACCTTGATGAAAGCAAAAGCTCATGAAAAGATAAACTAAAAAGAGGAAAAGAATGCTGCACTGTACTAAGCTAAAAGCACGGCCATAAACATAATTGGATAATGTAAAAGATAATATGACATGAATTGTGTTCAGAGTTATACAATTCCCTCATTGCATTTGAATTATTGATAAAGACTGTCAAATGTTTCCACATCTCTCAGCTTTCTATGAAGTCCATGTCAATGCAAAATATGAATATTATTTCCACATCTGTGTTGCTTCCAAACACCATTATTTACTTCAGAACAAACAGAACAAAACAGACTTGCTCCACTACTGTTTTCTCTCCTCATTATTTTGACATTGCTCATTTGAACTCTACCATCTGGTTCCTCCCACATTTCAAATACATCACTTTATTTTCTTTCTCTATCACCATGCTGTGGTCAAGACATATACTGTATCCTACCCCAAATGTCTATTTCATGATCCCAAAACATTGTAGCTCCTTGTATATCATTGTTGGAGGTTAGGAACAATCTATAGGATTTAAAAACCAAGTATGGCTTCTCTTAAATTGTAATTATCTTAAATTTTTGTCCATTGCTTTCATTAAACTTGGTGATGTCCTGCATAATGGGTCTTAGTGCTGCTTAAAGGGCATAAATCAAAATACCTTCCTCCTTGTAAGTTCCAGTCCATATACTGCACTCTGATTTATGCATTTCTAACAATATTGCCTTTCATACATTTTTTACATTACAGAATTACGATCCAGTGGTTGCATTTTTCTAAACATCAAGAATTTATTATGAATTCTTTCCAATATATAAAGATTACTTTTGGCAACCACAGTTTTAGTGGGTTTCAGTCAAAGACTTCCTTCGCTCTTACACTGCTACAAGTTTGCTTTAAGTCAATAACCATAACATTTGAATTACTGTTCTCGTTTAGAAGGAATTGCACACTTCTAGCATTGTACCTGTGAAAGAGAAGTATTTCCCCCACTTCTGACTTTTGAAATAAAGTAAAATAATTGTTGCTGTCAACAGAGATCCAGGTTTGCAGAGGACACAGACACAATAAGTTCAACAGGTTACAATGTAATCTATGTTGTACAAGCAATGGTTTGAGTTTTGGTCTTCAATTTTATCAAGTAACTGAAGTCAATTTTACCATGAAGGGATTCATCTAATATAATTATTTTCTGAACAGAACTACACCAGATTAGCACAGAATTATTTGTTTTTAGTTACATCGAAGAAATCTTTCCACTCGTGGAAAATACTAAAGGCAGAACAAATTGATCCAAATGTTTCATCCTTTGCCTGCGGCAAGATAGCTAGTAAAACTTCTGAAGAAACATCACAGACTTGAAATGGTAATTCCTTTTCTTCAGTGATGCTGCCTGACCTTTCAAGCATTTCCAGCATTTTCTATATTTATATGAGATAATCAATGTTAGTTTTGAACCTGCCTGGTGATTCATGCCAGTTGGGATTGTGCTATAAAGATGGTGTTGTTTTATGTTTTTTTTTGATAGCAAAGGAAAATGGGAAAAGGGTGTTTTAAAATCAAGGACTGTAGAGGAATTTATACCCTTTTGAAAACAAGTTCCTAGAACTTACTGTGAACTTTGTTTGCAGTGCTGCTTTGTTTGAGCATGGTAGCAGAGGAAATAAAATCGTATTGCATTTAAAGAGGAGGAATGTGTGATTGCAGTGTAAGCTTCAGCCAGCAACAGATTACTGATTGGCTTGTGCAAATGTGAAGCTTTACAACAGCTCTGTGATTGGTTCTGGTCAGATAAACACCTTGAATGTTTATATTGAGGATGAGAAGCCTCTGCATGTTGGGAGAGCAGGTTCTGTACCCCTGCAATAAAAGTGCCTGAAGCAAACTAGTTATATTCTCCCACCGGCTGCAGCAAATGTTGCCTTTCACCAGTGACTAAGACTCTTTATTATCAATGTTCCAATCACTCTGTGAATCCTGAAAAGTGAGAAAAATCTGGAGAAAAGAGATCAAAGATCACAAAATCTTCCGAAACAAAAATAACATCTAATTTTACCCTGAAGAGTCATGCTGTTGAAATGCATTTCCCTAGTTTCCCCTCCCATTAAAGTCTTTTTTATGTATCTATTTGTTTGTGTGTGCAGGGGTTTAAAAGTGGGTTAGAGGTCACAGTAGTTGTGGGCGGCACAGTGCCAGAGATCCGGGTTCAATTCCCGCCTCAGGCGACTGACTGTGTGGAGTTTGCACGTTCTCCCTGTGTCTGCGTGGGTTTCCTCCAGGTGCTCCGGTTTCCTCCCACAGTCCAAAGATGTGCAGGTTCAGGTGAATTGGCCATGTTAAATTTCCCGTAGTGTTAGGTAAGGGGTAAATGTAGGGGTATGGGTGGGTTGCGCTTCAGCAGGTCGGTGTGGACTTGTTGAGCTGAAGGGCCTGTTTCCATACTGTAAGTAATCTAATCTAATATATTCATAGTTTTGTTTACCTGCAGCTTGAACTTGTTAATATAATCAATAGATTGTATCAAGTACGGGAACCTGCTCCCTGTTTTCTGTTAACCTGATTCCTTCAGATAGGTAATGTGGGGACTTAGCATACTTTGATTAAATCATTACCTTCTGCCTTAACACCAGGATCATGAGGCTTGAGAATCAATGCACTTTCCCAAATGAGTCGTAACAGTACTCATTGTTAAGAAAAGATTGTCATTGACTGTCACGACCCTCTAGTCAAATCACGTGGCAGAATTCACTGCAAAAAGCGGTTTTCAGAAAAATGATCATACTGGGTAAGAGGGAGAATGAGGCAGAATTACACCAAGATGACAGGAAGAGAAAACGGTGTATACACACTACAAATCTGAAACCTTCAACAAGGAAGAGAAAATAGTCAGGATAGGAGGTAAGTAATCATGATGCCTACTTTGAATCAAAGATAAGATGCTGTTATTAGAAAAGGAACTTTCAGTACTTTAAATTTCCCAATTTATAAACTCATATCCCCTTTGAATCCTTTACCATCATAAGCAGGTTCCCTGGATGTCTATTCAATAATAGAAATATGCAGTGCATTAATCTTGCCCTTTGGTATTTATTCCGTACCTGATGTCGGTCTAAAGCAATAGCAGTGAGGGTCAGTACTGACACATGCACAGAACAGTATTGCGCAAACCGACTGATGTGACACATCAACTTCCCGAACACCCAGTTGCTATTTACGAATCGAACCTGCAAGAGAAAGAGCAATTATCATACTCAATCTCTATTCAATCTTTTACAGGTAAGTTACCTATCATTACCAAGAAGAAATAAAATATAACGCAGTTGAACAATTGAACAAGTTATCTTAAACACAAGTTCACCTGCCTTTCACTTGAAGACACTGACAAGTGGGATGGTTCCAATCTACTGAAATCAGAAAGCTACTGGTACTATACTTAGTTTAATATATGAATGTCAGCAGTGCATTCAAACAAATCTGAGCTATATTTTGTCTTCATTCAATATCCACCTGCACTTGTAAAGGAGGTGCTGAGTAATCCATGGAAATAAATAACAAAATGCTGAAGAAACTCAGCAGATTTGACAGATCTATGGACAGAAAAACAAAGTTGATGTTTCAAGCCCAGTAACTCTCGTCAGATCTGAAATCAGCTAAGAAATGGCGGCATTTATGCTGATGACAGGTGGTGTGGTTAGGGAGGAAGGAAAGAGTCAGATGAATCAATAGAGGCAGGGCTCAGAGAATGAGAAAGAAAATATAGGAAGCAGGCAATGGGATTAGTGACTGTAACCTGGAGACGCAATAAATGCTGAATAAGTGAGAATGGGAAATGTGAATTGATTGGTTGGCTGCACTGACAAGATATAGGACCAGGGGTATGGTGGGTGGTGAGGGTGGTAAGGAGGGGAATAGGAGTGGGGGGAACATAGAGAGGGCACTCTAAATTTGTTAAACTTAATGTTGAGCCCTGAGGGCTGTACAGTACTGAGACATAAGGTCAGGTTTTGTTCCTCCATCTTGGTTGAGCTTCACTGGACCACTGCTGCTGGCCTGCGACAGAAATGTTAACATAGGAGCAGGGTGGTGTGTTAAAGTGGTAGCCGACTGGAAGTTCAGTGTTATCTTTACAGAGATGGAGATGTGCATGAATCCAGCCTGATATCCCTTTATCTGTGCTCAGAACATAATGGCAAATATCCGCAATACAAATAGCAGTAAGAGCCAAGGATTAAAACTCAGATCTTTGTGATCTGTATGACTCACAACCATACTCAATTGTACAGTTATTATCGATGCTATTGAAGAAGTCTTCGTTTTTTTTTTCAAGAGAAAAGGAAAGCTAAGCAGAGTTAATAGATCTGTAAACCTATGCCAGGGCTTCCCAGTTTAGGGGTCAGGAACACAAGTGGAGTCACACGCTGGTGGTGCAAACAGCCAGGTTGTAATAGCTGGTTCCCCTTTGCTCTAGTTAGCACCCTTCGCTCTCTCCCACAGCTCAACAATGAGTCACAACAGTTTACGCTTTGAAGTGGAGTCACACCCAGTGGGAAAAATGAAGGAAACACTTCCTTACAGGACCAATAGATTGTAGACCTCAGGACAAGGAAAGGGTTACAACAATCAACATTAAGTAATGTACAGCAGGCTAATTAATCCAAAACAATACTGGATGTGTACCACAACATTCATACTTCTGTGTGGGCAGACATATCAAATCAGTCGATTGAAATAATGAAAATAAAAAATCAGGTAGACACACTTTACACAATTTTAAACAGAAACCAAAGTTACCCATCTGAAGTCAACAAGTAACATTCTCAATCTCATGCATAGTTGACAAAATTGCTGTTAAATCTTTTTTTTATCATGAAACGGAGCATCTCTTAAAAAATAGTCCTTACAAGTAACATTGCTCATGACTGATCCACCTTCTCAAGGGCAACTAAGGATGGACAATAAATGCTGCCTAGCCAGCGATGCCCATGTCCCAGGAATGAAAAAAAAATTAGAGATCTGCATCCCAGGAATGAAAAAAAAGTTAGAGATCTGCATCCAATTAAACAGCCAAAACTAGTCCCATCCATATTGCGATGACTGAGGAGGTAGACGAGGGTAAAGTGGTAGATGTGGTGTACATGGATTTTAGTAAGGCGTTTGATAAGGTTCCCCATGGTAGGCTACTGCATAAAATATGGAGGTATGGCATTGAGGGTGAGTTGGAGGTTTGGATTAGGAATTGGCTGGCTGGAAGAAGACAGAGGGTAGTAGCTGATGGTAAAGGTTCATCTTGGAGTGCAGTTACTAGCGGTGTTCCGCAAGGATCTGTTTTGGGACCATTGCTGTTTGTCATTTTTATAAATGACCTGGAGGAGGGGCTAGAAGGTTGGGTGAGCAAGTTTGCGGATGATACGAAAGTCGGTGGAGTTGTTGACAGTGAGGAAGGATGTGTCAGGTTACAGCGGGATATAGATAAGCTGCAGAGCTGGGCAGAAAGATGGCAAATGGAGTTCAATGTAGGTAAGTGTGAGGTGATTCACTTTGGTAACAGTAACAAAAAGATGGGGTGCTGGGCTAATGGTCGGATACTTGGTAGTATGGATGAGCAGCGGGATCTTGGTGTCCATGTACACAGATCTCTGAAAGTTGCCACCCAGGTAAATAGTGCGGTGAAGAAGGCATATGGCGTACTGGCTTTTATTGGTAGAAGAATTGAGTTCCGGAGCCCTGAGGTCATGTTGCAGTTGTATAAGACTCTGGTGCGGCCACATCTGGAGTATTGTGTGCAGTTTTGGTCGCCATACTATAGGAAGGATGTGGAGGCACTGGAACGGGTGCAGAGGAGGTTTACCAGGATGTTGCCTGGTATGGTAGGAAGATCGTATGAGGAAAGGCTGAGGCACTTGGGGCTGTTTTCATTGGAGAAAAGAAGGTTTAGGGGTGACTTGATAGAGGTGTACAAGATGATTAGGGGTTTAGATAGGGTTGACCATGAGAATCTTTTTCCACGTATGGAGTCAGCTATTACGAGGGGGCATAGCTTTAAATTAAGGGGTGGTAGGTATAGGATAGATTTTAGGGTTGGATTCTTTACTCAGCGAGTCGTGAGTTCATGGAATGCCCTGCCAGTAGCAGTGGTGGACTCTCCCTATTTATGGGCATTTAAACAGGCATTGGATAGGCATATGGAGGATAGTGGGCTAGTGTAGGTTAGGTGGGCTTGGATCGGTGCAACATCGAGGGCCAAAGGGCCTGTACTGTTCTATGTCTATGTCTATCTTTTCTATGACCAATGGGGACGTGGTTTTGAAATACACTTTTGAGCTTATTGTCAATGCCAGAGCCATTAGTTAATTTAATTGAAAATGGAAGCTTTCTTCAGTCTAAAGTTACGCAATGTTAAAGGCTGTCAGATGCAAGACATGCCTATTTGAGAATGCTGAGGAATATCAAAGAGACTGGAGAGTTGTCAGCAGTGATGCAATCCTTAAAATCATCAAATTCTCGTCTGCAGGAAGATGCATGCCTGTCAGGGCTAAATCCCTGAGTCACTGGTAACCCAAATTCTCAGATTTTAATGTGCATATTCTCATGGATAATAAAGTCACTTTTTACTGCCACGCTTTACAGAAGGTATAACACAGATGAGATTAACTCATAGAAACCTGATTGGAGTTCTCGGTATGGATGAAATGAAACTGAGGCAGTACCATAATGTCCATTAAGAGCATAACATTATAAAACCATTACATACCAAAAACATTTGCGAATATTTTGTTTCCAAAATCCTGGGTACCTTCTCGATGTAGACTTTAAATCAGATATGTCTGAATTACACTGATGTACACTGATAAAGATACTTGCACCCAACAAGGTGAAATCAATAGTGCAGGTGGAGATTCAATTCTAAGATAATTGGTTTCTGAGAATCAGTTCGGTAGCTTTATCTCTAAGCCAAGCTCCCTTCGAGCTGAGTTTCTCCTACAAACTTGAGCATCACTGAACAACCCCCAAGACAGCAAGACTGTTAAATGTCTCCGGATTCAGAATATTTATCTTCAAATTTCATAATTGTTGGTACCAGAGCTATGGCATTAACATCTCACAAAATGTCCACAAGAATTCGCAAAAATGTTTCAAATGCACAGAGTGACTCATTATCAATGAAAACAAATCTGAATTGTATTTTGTACAACCAATACCCCATTGCCAAGGCATTTTAAGTGAGCAATACGTATTGTCCATCCCTAGCTGCCCTTGAGAAGGTGGATCAGTTATGAGCAATGTTACTTGTAAAGACTACTTTTAAGGGATGCTCTATTTCATGATAAAAAAAATTCAACACCAATTTTCTATATTTTAAATCAAGATTAATTGGCATGTTAAAAAATACTATAATTAAACATGGGGCAGCTTGAAAGACCTATGCCTGACCTATATCTCAGCTGGTTCCTACACCTCCCCCCTTCCCCCCCCCCCCCCTCAGCACAATAAGAGGGGGGTTCCAGGCACTTTTTAGTCTTAGAACATAGAACAGTACAGCACAGAACAGGCCCTTCAGCCCACGATGTTGTGCTGACCATTGATCCTTATGTATGCACCCTTACATTTCTGTGACCATATGCATGTCCAGCAGTCTGTTGCTAATAATCCTAGCGCCTCCAGGTCTGGTGCAATGACATCAGGCAGGTCTTACCAAAGTGAAGGGGGTGTTAAGGAGTGTGATCATGATATCGGCCACAGCCAGATTGACCACGAACAGGCTGGTAGCAGAGTGCATCCTCTTGTTTTTGACCACCACCTGGCAAACCAGGACATTCCCGAAGAGCGAGATGACGATGATGACAGAATAAGCGACGATGAGCAGCGCTTTGACGGTCGGGTTCTGGGACTCGGCTTCATACTTGGACTGGTTGCTGAAGATTCCCCAGTCCTCGATGGTCAGGTTGCCCCAGTTGAACAAGGAGGAGCCGTTGGAGAGATCGTACAGCGCCGACAGAAAGCCGCTGGCATTGACTTCCTCCTGGCTCTTTCGGAAGGAGTTGGTGACATAAGGCAAAGGCAGCCAGAGATAGCGGCTCATGGCGCTCATTTAACAGCAGGATCGGCAACTTGGGGACATCCAGCTCCGGCGGATCACATCAAGAGCTTTGCAGTGCACGCCACTCCAATGCAAATCAACAATTCGCTCAATGATGCCGCACCAGGTTCCTGTAAAAGTGCCGACACATCTCCCTTCTCTGAGATTTGATCTTTCCCCAGCTCTGAATGCTGAGCTTCCTTTATACCGAACAGGAAAGAGGCGGGTTTACTGCAGCACTTCATCTGGATGCCTCCTTTGCAGCCAGACCCCCACCCACAGTATTGTACCCACTTCACCCGAAATCACAAACTGCTCCAATACTCAAAACTTTCATCACCCACCTTGCACTAGCCGGGAAGTTGCATTCACAAGTCTTCAACTTGTTTTGTACTGCAGTTCCAAAAGAGAAATGTATTTCCGTTCAAGCAGTCATAGCACGCACACTGCTCCCCACACCCCTCCCCATCCCACCCAAAGTCACATTTTATTAGACAATTCAGGAATGAATGAACATACTTTGCAGCAATTGTATTAAAAAGAGAGAAAAGTAAGGATACTCATTTCTGTCTTCGGCTTCAATAGGGACCCACCAGTCGTTAGTTTGTAATGTATCTACCCTCAACCCAGAATGTCCCTTTCACCATTTGCCCACCACCATGATTGCTGCGGTGATACTGAGATAAATGATCAACATCTATAGCGCCCAAATACTGCGGATGCTGGAAACCTGAAATTACAGGAAATAAAATTGGGACAAACCCAGCACGCCTGGCAATATCTGTGGAGAGAGAAAACAGAGGCAACATTTCTTAAGCCAGTTTGACCAGCTCCACCGATTCAGCCAGACTTGCCAACCTTCTCCTGCACTTTTTTTAAAATTATATGTTAGCTACAGAATCCAGTTGTGCTTCGCAACTCAGAATACACAGAAACATGTCCCAGACACCAACAAGTCATTTCCAGTACAATAATGTGAAGCTCCCCTATAAAATTAAAGCAAATACTAGAGAGCTGAAATGACGAAAATGCAAAAAAACGTTTTGAAGATGTTTAGCAGGTGTGGCAGGATCTGCAAAGTGAGAAATAAAGTTTTCATTTCAAGCTCCCTTTATTTCTGCAGCTCTGTGATTTGGAAAGAGCCACCAGGTAGAGACATCTTTGCACTTTGCTATATTAGCTGAGGAGTCACCAGGAGGGCAGACTGCAACTATGTTCGTTACTTACTCAGGTTAGAAGAAAATAAATAAGGGATAAACTTTAAAAATAAACAACAATGGCGGATGCTGGAAAACAGAGACAAATACTGAAATTGTTGGAAAAACTTAGCCAGTCTGACAGCATCTGTGGAGAGAAAGCAGAGTTAATATTTTGGGTCCAGTGGAACCTTCTTCAGAAGTAAACTTTTATTGAAGACGAAAACCCACACAGATGGATTTTGATGTAATATATTGTCACAAAATAACAACAATAATCCTTCCAGGTTCTCACGATTCACTGAGCAATTGCCTTTTTTGTTTAGCTAGTCATGTGATGTGGAGGTGCCTGTTGGACTGGGTTGGACAAGGTCAAAAATCACATGACAGGAGGTTATAGTCCAGCAGTTTTTGAAATATCGCTCCTTCTTCTAGTTCTAGCGAGAGAGCAGACACCTGGCACAGAATTTATAAGCAAAAGATTAAAAGGCTTAACAACTGACATCAATGTATTGAACAAACCTAAGACAATGGAAATGACCAAGTTGGATCCCTACTTTGTGCAGCATGAAGTTGTTTTACTGTAGCCATATGACCATACAGTACGGTCAAGAGCTAAGAGAAAAAATGAGGACTGCAGATGCTGGAGAGTCAGAGTTGAAAACTGCAGTGCTGCAAAAATGCAGCAGGTCATGCAGCATCCAAGGAGCAGGAGAGTTGATGTTTCAAGAAAGGTTTATGCCCAAAATATCGACTCCCCTGCTCCTCGGATGCCACCTGACCTGCTGTGCTAAGTCTCTACAAGGATAATGGGGAAAGTGGCCAACTTCACGGGAACAAAAGCCTAATGTGCAGAAACAAAGAACAATACAGTACAGAAACAGGTCCTTCGTTCCTCCAAGCCTGTGCTGCCACATTTTGCCCTTTCATAATAAAACTGTCTTCACTTACACCATCTGCATCCCTCTATTCCCTTCCTATTCATGGATTTGTCCAGGTGTTTCTTGAATGCTGCTATTATGTTTGCCTCCACCACCGCCTGTGGCAACACAGTCCAGGCACTCACCACCCTTTGTGTAAAACACTTGCTTTGCACATCTCTTTTAAACTTCGTCCCTCAGACCTCAAACCTATAATTGACCCCTTGACCCATGGTAAAATCTCATACCTCCCACTCTATCCATGCCATTCCCAATCTTATAGACTTCTATCAGGTCACCCCTCAACTTCCTGCATTCCAGTGAAAACAAACCCAGTCTATCCAACCTTTCTTCATAGCTAAATTGTCCCATACTAGGCAGCATCTTGGTAAACCTTTTCTCTCCAAAGCATCCACATCCTTCTGGTAGTGTGGTGACCAGGACTGTAGTTGAAACTTTATTGCTGGAACAGTACAGCAGGTCAGGCAGCATCCAGGGAACAGGAGATTCGACGTTTCGGGCACAGGCCCTTCTTCAGGAATGAGCAGAGAGTGTTCAGCAGGAGAAGATAAAAGGTAGGGAGGAGGGACTTGGAGGAGGGGCGTTGGAAATGTGATAGGTGGAAAGAGGTCAAGGTGAGGGTGATAGGTCGGAGTAGGATGGAGGCGGAGAGGTCAAGAAGAAGACTGCAGGTCAGGAAGGCGGTGCCTGGCTGGAGGGATTCGGCTGAGACAAGGTGGGGGGAGGGGGGATGAAGAAACTGGTGAAGTCCAAGTTCATCCCCTGTGGTTGGAGGGTTCCCAGTCGGAAGATAAGACGCTCCTCCTCCGACCGTCGCGTTGTTGTGGTTTGGCGGTGGATGAGTCCAATGACCTGCATATCCTCGGTGGAGTGGGAGGGGGAGTTGAAATGCTGTGCTACAGGGTGGTTGGGTTGGTTCGTCCGGGTGGCCCAGAGGTGCTCTCTGAATCGCTCCGCAAGTAGGCGGCCTGTCTCCCCAATATAGAGGAGGCCACACCGGCTGCAGCGGATGCAGTAGATGATGTGGGTGGAGGTGCAGGTGAATCTGTGACCAGGACTGTATGCAATATTCCAAGTGTGGCCTAGCTAACGTTCTATAAAGCTGCAGCATAACTTGTCTTTCCTTATACTCAATGCCACTTCCAAAGAAAGCAAGCATGCCACAGGCCTTTTTTACAACCTTATCCACCTGTGCTGCCACCTTCAGTGATCTGTGGACCTGCACTCCCTGATCCCTCTGCATATCAATTCTCCTAAGGGTTCTGCCGTTCACTGTATAATTTCCACCTGAACTTGACCTTCCAAAATGCATCACCTTACATTTTTTGGGATTAAACTCCACCTGTCATTTTTATGCCCACGCCTCCAACTGATATATATCCTACAGTATCCTCTGACAATCATCCTCACTGTCCACAACTCCACCAATCTTAGTGTTGCCCACAAACTTACGAATTAGACCAGCTACATTTTCCTCCAAATCATTTATGAACAGCAGAAATCCCAACACTGATCCTTGTGAAACACCATTAGTCACAGCCCTCCATTCCGAAAAGCATCTTTCCACCATTACCTTCTGATACTATATGGCTTCACCTTTTGTATCAGTATGCCATGAGGGATCTTGTCAAAGACTTTACTGAAGTCCATGTAGACAACATCTATTGCTTTTCCCTCATCAACCATTTTCATCACATCCTCAAAAAACTCGATCAAGTTAGTAAGGCACGACCTCCCCCACACAAAACTATGCTGTTCATCACTAATAAGTCCATTTGCTTTGAAATGCATTCAGATCTTGTCCCCGAGAATCTTTTCAGATTATTTTTCAAAGTAATTTTCCTACCACTGACGTGACACTCACAGGCCTGTAATTCCAGGATTATCTCTATTACTCTTATTAAAGAATGGGACAACATTAACTATTCTCCAGTCCTCTGGGACCTCACTTCTGGTCAAGGAGGATACAAGGATGCCTATCAATGCTCCAGCAATTTATTCTCTTGCCTCCCTCCATATTCTGGGATAGATCCCATCAGGACTCAGGGACTTATCTACCTGAATACCTCTTAAGATGTACAACACCTCTTTCCTTTTAATATCAACTTGGCTTAGAAACTCAACATTCCCTCCCCTGAGATCATCCTCCATCAATACCTTCTCTTAGAACCTTACCTTTCTCTTCTGGCTC
Organism: Chiloscyllium plagiosum; assembly: GCF_037043375.1. NCBI lineage: Eukaryota > Metazoa > Chordata > Chondrichthyes > Orectolobiformes > Hemiscylliidae > Chiloscyllium > Chiloscyllium plagiosum. Next base: position 21,517,373 of record NW_028270149.1, read on the forward strand.
CACACATAGATTTTCTCTTTTGTCCTTGTGGGCCAACCCTTTCCCTGGCTACTCTCTTGCTTTTTATATATACACCTGGAACAACCTTGGTTATCCGAACATCAATTGTCTGAATTTCGGATTATCTGAACAAGATTGCAAGGTCCCGTAAAAATGTTATCCGTTATCCGAGCAATCAGTTATCCGAATGCTCAGTTATCCAAAAAAAATACTCCCCATCCATTTTGTTTGGATAATCGCAGTATATGTACAAATGCAAGGCAGAACCAAGCACTGCTGTCAAATCACAAAACAGGTGTTCAAAGACTGCTTGACCTTCGTGATGATCAAAATGACAAAATTAAACACAAACGGGAGGATAATGAAACAGACTGTCCTGTCTATACAACTCTTGGATAGGTTATCTTAAATTCACAAGTGTGACTTTAGGCAAGAGCTAAACTTTCCAGAACCTTTAAGAGAAAACATATAAAAATCAGTGCTTTGAAGACATCGATAGTGTAATCTTGGACCAACCATCACAGAGGCAGGACCCTGACCTCAGAGAAGAACTATAGACCCAGCTGGATGACTGAAGGCTGACCAGCTAGCCCTCATCAGTGTCGGCAATGCCTATATCTCAGCTGTGAGTCTGAGGCAGCTAGGTTTGTAACCTGGAACACTGTTATGCTTGAGTTAACTGGACTGAAAGATAAGTAAAGAACTAGACTGCAGTAACAGCGAAGGCTGTAATCATTGTGCTTACTGGCATTGATTTGCAGACAGTAACAGACAACATGAACTCAGATGTAGGTTTGGCATTTGCATCGTGGAGCTGGAACGAAAAGATTTACCAAAGGTTGGAAGGTTTCAATAGGATAGATTCTCGGAAATTATTCCCTATAGTGGGCAAATCAAGAACAAGGGGATGAGATTTTTAAATTGAAACTAGGTTATTCCAGAGCAGGATTGAGTAACTGGTTTGTGTACAAGGGTCCACTGAAGCCAGGAGCCAAAAGGTTATGGAAGCTAGAGAAATTAGATCTTGCAAGACTCAGATACAAAGAGTTTCTTTACATTATTTTGACAAGGAAAATGAAACATGGCTGATAATGGACAGCCATGGTCCAATTGAGTAGAAGAGCAGATTTAATTGACTGAATAACCCAGTCCAATTCCTAAGGAGCAAAGAAGGCAGGGTTATCCCTCCCTCCTGACACCTAATGATTTCTGTTTGGGAATATTCTAGGTTGATTTCAAGCAATGACAGAATTTGATGGACCATAACCATTTTCCATAGCCCCAAACACTGAATAGTTACCAGTGCTTACTATGCTCAAATGTGAAGAATGATCATTCAAGATCCAAAAGAGCTTTTTGGAAACTCACTGCCAGCAAAAGTCAATGTGTTCAGGAAAAGAAAGCACAAAACTCTGAAAAGATTTCAATGAGCTCAATCATCTCACTTTGAATAAGCAGATTTCCCAGAACATATTCTTGTTTATTAATGCTTCGCGGGTTAAATGATGCAAGAGATTGAAATTAAGTGAATCATTATCATAACTGAACAGATTTAGGATGTACTGTTGTAGAAAGCATTACTAAAATAACAGAAAGCTGTTCAACAATGAGCAGTTGGGCTGAAATTCATCTGCCTGGAGGGAAGTTATAACAAATAATGACAAAATTATAACTAAATGCAATTAAAATTGTGTTAAAATGTGATCATACAGGCTGAATTTATAATGCTGTCTTGTGTTAGGTGCATGATGTCTCGGGTTGCACTCCATCTGGTATTTGATATTTTGTGTAGATATTTCTTAGTATACATATGGTTGGCCCATATGTACATTGACTGTTACACTGAGATATAATCAGATGAAAGCAAGGTTTTGTAGAAGGTCATCTGAATTTACAATCCAATATCTTACTCAAACCATTAAATTCTCCTATGAAGGATTCTGCAAAATTATTGTGACTGCTTTGCATGGCATTCAGATTAGTGTGGAGCATGTTAATATCCTAGGGCATTTTGGATCAAGAAAGAAGTGGTGTTGGGTCTCTTGAAGTGCATTAAGGTGGATAAGTTCCCAGGACCTGATGGTATCTACCCCAGGTTACTGAGAGAGGCCAGAGAGGAGATTGATGGGGTGTTGGCCAAGATTTTTTTATTCTCATTAGCCACTGGAGAAGTTCTGAGGACTGGTGAGTAGATAATGTTATTCCGCTGCTCCAGAGGCAAAATCTAGACAATCCAGGAAACTATAGACTGGTGAGTCTCACATCAGTGGTTGGGAAGCTTTTGGAGAGGATTCTTAGGGACAGGATTTACATGCAATCAGCAAAACATGGCCTAATTAGGGACAGTCAGTGGGCTTTGTGCACGGCATGTCATGTCTTACTAATTTGATTGAATTTTTCGAGAAGCTGATGGATGAGGGTAGAGCAGTAGATGTTGTCTACATGGATTTGAGTAAGGTTTTCAACAAGGTAGGCTCATCCAGAAGATTAAGGTGCAAAGGATCCATAATGACTTGACCAAATGGATTCAGAATTGGCTTGCTTATCAAAGGTGGAGGGTAATGGTGGAAAGTTGTTTTTCTGGCTGGAGGTCCGTGACTAGTGGTGTTCTGCAGGGCTCTGTACTGGGACCTCTGCAATTTGTGATATGTATAAATGACCTGGATGAAAATGTGAGTGGGTGATTTAGGAAGTTTGCAGATGATACAAAGATTGGTGGATAGTGTAAAAGGTTGTCAAAGGATACTGTGGGATATGGATTAGTTGCAGATATGGAAGGAGAAATGCCAGATGGAGTTTAATCTGGGTAAATATGTGGTGCTGCCCTTTGGGAAATCAAATGCGAAGGGAAAGTATACAGTTAATGGCAGGACCTTGAACAGCATTGATATATAGAAGGATCTTAGGGTTCAAGTCCATAGCTCCCTGAATGTGGACACAAGAACAGAGAAGGTGATGAAAGAGGTGTAGGGCATGGTTGCCTTTATTGATCTTGGAACTGAGTACAAGAGTCAGAATGTAATGTTGCAGCTTTATAAGACTTTCGTCCAACAGGTTTATTTGGACTCACTAGCTTTCGAAGCACTGCTTCTTCATCAGGTGGTAGTGGGGCAGCATCATAAGACACAGATTAAACCTTGCTAAGTTTCTTCCTTGGCATAAACACAAAGAATACTGTCGAAACTCAGCAGGTCCGGTAGCACGTAGAGAGAAAAACAGATCCAACGTGTTGAGTCTGGTCTGGCTTTTTTCAGAATTTCTTCAGTCTCATCTTAATCAAGCTTTTTTTCTCAGGCTTGTAATCGACACATCTGACCCGTTGCAATTTAGCGTAGTTTTCTTACTTGTCTTCTGAGTCTACAGTTTGACATTATAAGAGGATCTTATAATATTACAACCAAAAAATAGCATTGTCCTCAGAACTGATGATCAGCAAAATACCCAGAAAAGACTTACAGAGACATACTGGTCTTTGCAAACCATAAGCAATTACTTCTGCAGTTATCACTACTGTAATTTACTAATGTCAGTGGTAATGTCACTCTCTCTAAGCCTGAATCGTTGTGCTCAAATTCCAGTCAAACCTTGATGGCCATGGTTAGTGTGTTCATGGTAATGAATAATCTTCATAATCCTTCTGATATGCCTATAGCAGATGATAAGAGTGGGTGAGTGTCCTGGTTAGTCATGCCTGATATAAAGTGATGTCCTTCAAGCTCTTGTGACAGGCTGATGAGCTGTTAGAATCACAGAATCCCTACAGTGTGGAACTAGGCTAATTGGCCCATCATGTCCAAACCAACTCTCTGAACAGCATCACACCCAGACCCACCACCCCTACCCTATCACTCTACATTTCCCTTGGCTAATCCATCTAGAATCATAGAATCCCTATAGTGTGAAAACAGCCCCTCAGCCCAACAAGTCTACACTGACCCTCCGAAGAGTAACCCACCTAGATCCAATACTCCTATCCTATATTTACCCCTGACTAATGCACCTCACCGACACATCCCTGAACACTATGGACAATGTAGCACAACCAATTCACCTAACCTGGATATCTTTGGAATGTGGGAGGAAACCAGAGCACCCAGAGGAAACCCACACAAACACAGGGGGAATGTGCAAACTCCACACGACAGTCACCTGAGGCTGGAATCGAATCTGGGTCCCTGGCACTGTGAGGCAGCGTGCCAACCACTGAGCCACCGTGCTGACATATCCCTAGACCCTATGGGCAATTTAGCATGACCATTCCAACTAACCTGCACATTTCTGGACAATGGGAGGAAACCTACACAAACATGGGGAGAGTGTGCAACTCTGCACAGACTGTCACCCAAGACTGGAACTGAACCCGGGTCACTGGTGCCATGAGGAAGCGGTGCTAACCACTGAGCTACTGTGCCTGCAATGCATTAATTTCCTGCCTCTAAATACTTTAAACTTCTTCTGTAATATTTAACTGAACTTTTTTTTGGTGAATTTCATGCTAATCAGGACAAAGAAAAAGAGTGCCACTTTTGGACTATTGGTATCAGCAAGAGATAATCCTGACTCATGCGAATTGTGTATTAGATAAAAACAGAACTGTGTGGTTCTGAGTATAAAACTGAGCAATCTGGAGCTCTTTTCTTGAGAAAAGAGAAGGTTGAGCAGTGACAACATCAAAGTTTATAAAATCATTAGGGATTTTATAGAATGGGTGTAAAGAAGATGATCCTACTTGTGAGGGAATCCACAGCCAAGGACCACAAATGAATGACAGCCATGAAAAAATGAATTCTGAATAAATATCTTTACTTTGAGAATGGTTAGAAACTGAAACTTTGCTGCTGCATGGAGTGGTTGAGCTGTATACTCTAATTGCATTTAAGAGGAAGCTAAATATATAAAGGAAAAAGAAAGAGTAGAGGGTGTCCTGACAGGATTCTATTGAGTTGGGTAAAGAGGAAGCTCTTTTGGAATATAAAGACACGCATGGACCAGTAGTCTAATTTCCTTTCTCTGTGCTGTCAATTCTTCCTAATTTCTTGTCATACCATGTAATCAGTCCTGACTTCAGATGAGCTCTCCTACTCAGCCGGATGACATTTTTCTACTTTTCATTGTAGCTGTCTCTGAAAGAGATTGCAAATAGAGTGAAGCTCAGACCTGTAATCCCATTTTGAACATTGAAAAGAAAAAAAATTAAAAGATAATCAGAAATATGTTGTACAATAAATTTCGGGCCCAAAAACTAATATAGCAAGATTATTTGACAAGGTAATATTTCCTGAAGAATCCAGTGAAACAAGTAATTGTACAGGAAATTAATTCCAATTCATTTAGCATTTCAATCCACCTCTGTTGAACTGCAGTAAACAGAGAGCTAGGACTGATTCATACAATTTCGCGTTAGAAATCAAAGACCAGATGTGACAGTGAACATTTTCCAGATTTGACAACTAAGGGGAAGAAGTACCTTTTGTTCTTTGTTGAGGTTCTCTCACCTTCTCTCCTGAAATGATGCCTCATGCTGGGCTGTAGTTCCACAGGCACCAGTTGCCCTCTGATACAACTCTCACTTGGGCATTCTTCTAGTGTGAGCCACATCAGCAAAGGTTGGCAGGACCACAAGAGACTCCCGGCCGATTGCAATTCTGTCTGCGACAAAATACTTTGAGCACACATTTTCTAGTTGTAGTCAGTCATCACGGGAGAAAGGATTTGATGGTCCCATTATAGTGAAGAATGTTATTGAGGGGCAATGGAGCTGGATTATTTTATCCCACACGGGAGCGGGAGAAGACAGGGGTGGGAGTGGGCATTCATAGAACATATAACATTGAGCAATATAGCATAGGACAGGCCCTTTGGACCTCGATGTTGTGCTGACCTTTTATCCTACTCTAAGATCAGACTAACCTTCCATGTGTCTATTCAAGAGTTGCTTAAATATTCCTCATGTATCTGACTCTACTACCATTGCTGGCAGTGCATTCCACCCATGCATTCTCTGTATAAAGAATCTACCTCTGACATTTCCCATAAACCTTTCACCAATCAACTTAAAATTATATCCCTTTGTGATAGCCCTGTGAAAAAGTCTCTGGCTATGCATTCTATCTATGCTTCTCATCATCTTGTCCACCTCTTTCAAATCACCTCTCTTCCTTCTTCATTCCAATGAGAAAAGCCCTAGCTTCCTCAGCCTTTCTTCATAAGATATGCCCTTCAGTCCAGGCAGCATCCTGGTATATCTCCACTGCACCCTTTCTAAAGCTTCCACATCTTTCCTATAATGAGTTAACCAGAACTGAGCACAATATTCCAAGTGTGGTCTAACCAGGACTCTATACAGCTGCAGTATAAACTTGCAGCTCTTAAACTCAATCCCCCTGCTAATGAAAGCCAATACACCATTTGCCTTCTTGACTACCCTACTAACTTGGGTGGTAACTTTGAGTGATCTATGGACATGGATCCCAAGATCCCTCTGTTCCTCCATACTGCCAAGAATCCTGCCTTTAACCCTGTTTTCTGCATTCAAATTTAACCATCCAAAGTGAATCACTTCACATTTTTTCATGTTGAATTCCATCTACCACTTAACAGCCGAGTTCTGCATTCTGTCAATGTCCCGTTGCAACCTACAACAGCTCTCCACATATCTACCACTCCATCAACCTTCGTGTCATCAGCAAACTTACTAATCCAGCCTTCCACTTCCCCATCCAAGTCATTTACAAAAATCACAAAGAGTAGAGGTCTCAGAACCAATCCCTGCAGAAAACCACTGGTCACCAAGCTCCAGGTTGAATACTTTCCATCTACAACCACCCTCTGTCTTCTATGGGCCAGCCAATTCTGTATCCAGATAGCCAGATTTCCCTGTATCCCATTCGTCCTTACTTTTTGAATGAGCCTATCATAGGGAACCTTATCAAACACCTTGCTAATAACCATATACATCACATCCACTGCTCTTCCTTCACCAATGTGTTTTGTCACATCCTCAAAGAAATCAGTAAGGTTTGTGAGGCATGATCTGCCCCTCACAAAACCATGCTGATTATCACTAATCAAACTATGGTTTTCCAAGTAATAATAAATCCTGTCTCTCAGAATCCTCTCCAATGATTTACCCACCACAGACGTGAAACTGATCTGTTATTCCCAGGATTAGCCCTATTCCCTTTCTTGAACAAGGGAATAACATTAGCCACCCTCCAATCATTTGGCACTACTCCAGTGGATAGAGAGGACGCAAAGATTAGTGCCACAGGCGCAACAATTTCTTCCCTTGCTTCCTGTAGTAACCTTGGGTATGTCCCATCTGGCCCAGGGGATATATCTATCCTCATGAATTTCAAAACTTTCAGCACATTCTCCTTCTTAACATCGGCCTGTTCGAGCAGATCAGCCTGCTTCATGCTATCCTCACAAACGACAAGGTCCCTCTCACTAGTGAATACCGAAGCTAAGTATTCATTAAGGACTTCCCCTACTTCCTCTGACTCTATGCACAAATTCCCTCCACTATCCCTGATTGACCCTATCCTCACTCTGACCATCTTTTTGTTCCTCATATAAGTGTAGAATGCCTTAGGGTTTTCCTTAATCCTACCTGCAAAAATGCTCCCTTCATGCTCCCTTCTAGCTCTCCAAGTCCATTCTTCAGTTCCTTCCTGGCTACCTTGTAACCCTGAAGAGTCCTGTTTGATCCCTGCCTCCTCAGCCTTAAATAAGCTTCTTTCTGCCTCTTGCCTAGATGTTCCACCTCCCTTGTCATCCAAGTTCTTTCAACCTACTATCCCTTCCTTGCCTCAGTGGGTCAAACCCGTCCAGCACTATCTGCAAGTGTTTCTTAAACAACCTCTACATTTCTGTCGTGCACTTACCTGAGAACATCTGTTCCCAACTTAGGTGCCCCAGTTCCTGCCTAATAGCATTGCAATTCCCCCTCCCCCAATTAAATACTTTCTCACACCGTCTGCTCCTATCCCTCTCCATGAGTATAGTAAAGGTCAGGGAGTTGTGATCACTATCACCGAAATGCTCTCCCAGAGATCTGACATCTGGCATGGTTCGTTGCCAAGCACCAAATCTAATGTGGCCTCCCCTCTCATTGGCCTATCTACATATTGAGTTTAGATCAGAGTCATGCTGGAAAAGCACAGCAAATCAGGCAGCATCTGAGGAGCAGGAAAATCAACATTTCGGGCAAAAGCCTTTCATCAGGAATGAAGCTGATGAAGGAATGATGCTGCCTGACCTGCTGTGCTTTTCCAGCACCACTCTGATCTAAACTTTGGTTTCCAGCATCTGCAGTCCTCACTTCTGCCTATCCACATATTGAGTCAGGAACCCATCCTAGACACACCTGACTAAAACTGCTCCATCCAAACTATTTGAACTAAGGAGGTTCCAATCAATATTAGGGAAATTAAAGTCACCCATGACAACATCCCTGTTACTTCTGCACCTTTCCAAAATCTGCCTCACAATTTGCTCCTCCATTTCTCTGTTGCTACTGGGTGGGTCTGTATTCAGCAACGTTGGCACATATGCCAACGTGCCAGAGGCAGAATCAGAGATGTCAGGGCTATCTGGTTGCACACAATGGGGGCAGTAAAATAATGAAGAGCAATTAAGGTCTATTGTCAGATGCCATCTGGAATTTTCCAATTGGCTACTAGACACACCAAGGCATCAGGATTAGATCAATTGTCTTAAAGTGGTTTCTCAATATAGATCAGGCTCAAGATAGGCTTTCAGGCCCTTCCCAGTTGCTTGGTCTCAGCAGTAGATCACCCTGTAGGACGGGTCCTATCAATGTTGTGAGATATTTTAAAGAAAAATTACAAAGCTGCAGAGAGGCACCTCCAATTTTGCACACCAAAAAGCAAGGATGTTGTTCAGGTCAAGATAGTAAAAGCCCATGAGATCCAAAGCAGGGGAGCATCTTGAGTACAAAATTGGCAGAGAGGCAGGAAGCAGGGTGTGATGATAGAGGAATGTTTCTGTGACTGGAAGTCTGTTTCTCATAGGGTTTTGCAGAGCTCAGTGCTGGGGCCCTTGTTGTTTGCTGTGTACATTAATGATTTGAATTTAAATGTATTGGGTATGATCAAGAAGTCTGTGGGTGACATGAAAATTGGTAATGTAGTAAATACACTAAATAAATATATTGAGGAAAAGAGCTGTAAACTGCATGGTCACATGGACAGAATAGTGGCAAATGGAATTTACACAGAAAAGTGGGGAATAATACATTTGGCAAAGGATTCAGCCATGAATGGTAGGATCCTGGATAGTACTAGAGGTCAGAGGTACCATAGTGAGCATATCCACAAATCCTTGAAGATCGCAGGGTAGATAGGAATGTAGTTAGAGACATATAGAATACTTGCCCTTACTAGCCAAGGTGTTGACTAAAAGATCAAGGAGGTCATGCTACAACTGCATAAAATGCTGGTCAGGATACAACAGGGGTACTGCATGTAATTCTAGTCACCACATTATCGGAAGGTTGTGATTACATTAGAGAGGGTGCAGAGGATATTTATCAGGATGCTCCTGGGCTGGAGGCTCTAAGCTATGTAGGAAGATTAAATAAATTGGGGCTGTTTTCCTTGGAGCAGCACAGTTTGAGAGGGGACCTGATAGAGATGTGGACAAAGATGGGGTGGATAGGAAGGCACTTCTTTTCATTAGTAGAGGAGTTAATAACCAGGATCATAGATTTAATGTAAGATGTAGAAGGCTCGAGGAGAGCTGAGGACAAATATTTTCATCCAGAGAGTAGAAAGAGTCTGGAACTCAGTGCCTGAAAAAGTAGTTGAATGAGAAACTCTTGGAACATTTAAACAGTTTTAACATCTTGACTTGCTCTGCTGTAGCCTCACAGGGCTGCGGGCTTAAGGGCTGGAAAATGGGATTAATGTAGTCAAATATTTATTAACCAACACAAGCATGATAGCCTTAATGATCCTGTTTTTGTGCTGTAGTTGTCTCTGAGGATTTGAAAAACAGCTTGACAAGAAGCTAATGTTATATGATAGAGGAATAGGATTCATTACACTTTCAAATATGGGCAGCAGTGTTTTGATGACCTGAAGTCCGCTGAGAGTAGAATGTAGGAGTGCAGGCAAGCGTGCATTGGAATAGTTGTGTCGAGAGGAAATGGATGAGGATATTAACAGCAGATGAGCTGAGACTGGGTGAAAGAAATCAATGTTACTGAGGTGGAAATAGGCAGTCTCAGTGCTAGTTTGGAGCTCATCTCAGGATCAAATGTGACATAAGATTGTGAACAGTGTTACAACCAGGGGAGGAGAGATGAAGTTACTACTTTAACTCTCTCACTTCACATTTGACAGTAATAGGATTTTGCTTTTAAGTTTAGAGAGGATGGGCTTTTGTTGTGAAGCTGTGAAGAATTTACACAGACAGGTTTCCATCATTAAAACAAAACACAATGTAAAATTCTTCGAAGTACTTTTTTCCGAAGCTTTGTTAAATAGTAATGTCATACTATTCATGGGGTCATACACATTTACTGGGGCCCCCACTCTCGCACAAGCACAGAATTAAAGATATGCCTGCAAGACATTTAATAGTCCATGTAGGTTAAGATAAGGGAGTGTTTGGTTAATTGACCCTTAACTGACCTCACTGGGATGAGTTGAACATCACATGTAAACATGTACAATTAGGCTGAGAAGTAGACCATTCAGCCCCTTGGGTCTGCTCTGGTATTCAATATGATCATGGCTGATCTAAATGTGTTTCAAAGTCCGTATTCCCATCTACACCCAATAATCTTTGATTCCCTTGCCTAACAATCCACCTTTCTCTTAAAAATACTCAATATTTCCTTTTGAGAGTTTCAGAGTTGCACAACTATCTGAAAATAATTTCTCCCCATTGCTATCCCAAAAGATCGAAATCTAATTTTAAACAGCATCCCCTATTTCTTTATTGACCCACAAGAGGAAGCTTCCTTCCCACAACCACCCTGTCAAGATCATCCAGAATTTTAATAATTTCAAAACAAGTCACCCCACAATCTATTAATCTCCAGTGAAAATAAATGCAACCTTTCCAAACTACCCCCGTAAGGCAACCCATCTATTTCAGGTATAACAGTGTGGCCATTTGGTTCAGCTGTTCTCCTGAATACAGTTGTATTGAGGAGATTTCAACATTTTAAAAGATGTTGGTTTTCTCTCAGAGTTGGTCAATCTTGCAGAATTGGGCACACCAGATAGAGAGAGAGAAAAAACACACACACACAGCTTCTCAGCCTGTCTTCAGCACTGTATTGCTTTAATCTCTTTTACTTGGTAAGATTCTTGAAGTACTCTCCTCATTTGTATATTGCAGATGCATTGGTAATTGCTTCAAAACAAGTAATTGCATTTTGATAAAAGCAAAATACTACAGTGCAGGAAATCTGAAGCATTTTGATTTCTCATTTCAGAAACATCAAATGCACCAGGAGTTTGATCGCCTACTCTGAGGATACTTGGTGAACTGCAAGATTGAATTATTTGCAGGCTGTTTGATCAGACAACCTTTTAAAAAAAATGCAATTGTCTGTTGACTGTTGTCAATATTTGGAATTGCATTTTTGGAGAAAACTTTAAGAAACGGCCTCATAATGGACTTAATCTCAGACTGCTGCAATGGAGAGTGATGAAGTCTGTAGCTGGGGTTTGGAGTTTGCAGTGGGGACCTAAATCAGTGATTTCAGCATTTTTCAATAGTGAATTGGAGGAATTTATGCTTATTCAGCTTCTGCTTTTCCAGCTCTGGAGGACATCCTACTAAGCTCTCCACCTTCAAGTGGTGCCCATCAAATTAATTAAATATACAAGCATTCCCATTGAAGAAACTCATCGCTCAGCAACTATTTAATGCACTTTGTGAACTTCTCCCACCCTTGCCCACTCCTGTTGACCTGGATGTAGAGGTGACAAAGTCTATGGCAAAACTCCTACCCTTTATATCAACAACAAGCAGTTCCAAATCAGAATAAAACAAATTACTTCTTAAGTATCTCAGCTGAAACCAACTAATTTAATATAGGTCAGGAAGTGAAACATTGCTCCGGTTGCTGTGTGCAGTGACTTTGTCAATATTTTTTGTAACATTACTTTTACTTGAAGATTCTAGCAAAGTTGTAAAGGCTTCCCAAAAGTACAAAATGTTAATAGAAATGCAATCGTCATTCTCTTGGAGTGATTTACTGCAGATCCTGGAATCTATACTGAAAATGTGAGAAACTAAGCTCACACACTTCAATAATTTCAGTCCGAGACAAAATCTGAATCAGTAGTGTCCTTTATTTTACTCTTGCAAGAGGGTGTGATGTCCACTGTCTACAAGGCAAGGGACACACACACTGAATTCAATTAATACATGATATTTATATAATTTGGTCTCTTTTTTTTATTTCATTGCTCCTCCCCTGTTTACATCTTCCACTTCCCTAAGACCGGCACCCATTACTCCTGTTTATCTCTTGCGTTATCCGGCCTTGTCTGTGACAAAATGCTTATTTCTGGCCTCACAAGGCCGTTTGACCTCATCCCGCTGTGGGTCATTGTTAGGCATATCCTTTCTTCACCATTATCTACTCCCTCCATCTGTGCCTTCCCCTACCATACTGATCTTTATGACCCTTTTAATTGGGGTTTGTTCCTGTGTTTCTGTAAAAGTGGTTGAAGCGGGTACATTAACAACATTTAAAAGGCATTTGAACAAATACATGGATAGGAGAGGTTTGGAAGCATATGGGCCAAGTGCAAGGAAATGGGATTAGTGTGGTGGACATTTTGTTTGGCATAGACCAGTTTGGGCCGAAGAACCTGTCTCCGAACTGTAAGACTCTATGACTCTATAACAGCAAATGTCCTTTAATTTTGGAATACGGATCCCAGATCCAACATGTACTTTCACTAAACACTAGTCTTACGTATATGCTAATTTGGAGTGCTGCTTGCAACACTGGAACAATTGTCATCCCTCTGGTTGGCACATACAACTATTCATGGGCATGGTAGTTTAGCTCAGTTGGCTAAACAGTAGCTACATGGATCAGATTACAGGCAACAGTAGTGGGTTTAAAGGTCATCTTGCTGCACCTAGACCTGGGGCTTGCTTCCTCACTCTACCCTGTATAAAACATATGTTACTTAATCATGGTTCAGCAAACTATCACCAAGGACCTACCTTTGGGCAGAGGACTCAAGAAGAATTTTAACCATTCACATCCACCTATATAGCAGCTTTGCATGTCCAGAATGTGAAATGGTATCTTCCCTGATTTTACTTTTAGCTTGCAATTGAAAGCTTTGAAATTTCACCAGAAAAGCTTAATTTATCAATAATCACAACAAGATGGTAGACTGTCATGTTGCTTTGTAAAAAGAGGAAGAGAACAAAAATATTTCTGGGGAAAAACGGTCTCAGAGAGACAACTACCATACAAAATCTCCCTTTGCAAAATCTGAGAACATGGAAAATTCAAGACAGGATCTTTCACTTTAAGTGAGAATATTACAACTAGTAGGTAGCCCTACTTGGTTTCCTTTTGAGTCATATACACAGCTGTTTAATACAGTTGAATTATTGTTGAGAAGCAAATTCTGCTTATGCGTCCAAAAAGATGTTTTAAAGAGTAACTTTGCTTTCTCATGAAAGACTACAATGCCTTTTGCAGATATTTGTTTATGTCAAGAGGGCACACTGTGTGATTGCTTTGATAATTTCAGAATGCAGACTCTTTGATTTAAACTGCAGAAGTGCAGCCTACTTGCAGTTTTCTTGATAAATAGATGTTAGGAGAACAACAAAATTGTAACTGAGCAGAAATTAAGGCACTATGCACAATGAATCTTAAGCATTAAAACTGTATTGTCATGTTTGAAGCATACCTGGAACTGAGCTACAACCAAATAGTTTTATTCAGTAAGCTTGTTATTACTACTTATTGGAGTTCTGAGTTCCAGTTGCGTTTTGTTGATGTGAAAAGGCTGCTTTGCATGTCTAGAATGTGAAATGGCATCTTCCCTGATTTTACTTTGAGCTTGCAATTGAAAGCTTTGAAATTTTGAATACCCTATTCATAAACAGTAGGTAATTTTGATTTTGTGCGTTACTGTAAACTTGGGCAATATCAATGAGCTACTCAGTATGCATTTTTCCCAAAATGAAAATCAGGAGAGAAACAAACAAAGACAAATAGAGCCATGGACAGTGTTGTCGAACAGACCTAAAGTTTCAGGTACATAATTCTTTGAAGTTTGCATGACATATAGATAAGGTGGTTAAGAATGAAATTAGCATGTTTGCCTTCATTGCTCAGCTCTTTGACTATAGGATTAGGAAGTTATGTTGAGATTGTATAGGACGTTGGTGAGGCCTCTTCTGGAGCACTGTGTCCAGTTCTGATTATCCTGAAGTAAGAAGGATATTGTAAAGCTGGAGAGGGTTCAGAAGAGATTTTCCAGGAGGTTGTGGGAACGGAGGGTTTGATTTACAAGGAGAGGCTGGATAGGCTGGGACTTTTTCACTGGAGTATAGGAGGTTGAGAGGTGACCTTATAGAAGTTTAGAAAATCATGACGGTATAGATAAGGTGAATGACAGAGGTCTATAACCTAGGGCCTAATTTCAAGACTGGGGGCATATTTTTAAAGTGAGAGGAGAAGGATTTTAAAGACATGTGAGGCAACTTTTTTTTACGCAGAGTGTGGTTCATGTGTGGAATGAAATTCCAGAGGAAGTGGTGGCTGTGGCTATAATGACAATATTTAAAACACATTTGGATAAATACATGAATAAGAAATGTTTGGAGGGATATGGGCCAAATCCAGGCAGATGGGGCTAGTTTAGTTTGGGATTAATGTCAGCATGGACAGGTTGGACTGAAGGGTGTGCTTCCATGCTATATTACTCTATGACTCTATGTATAAAAATGAGTTTGATATTGTCCATTTTATTCAATTGTTTGAGCCAATATTACTCCCCAGAGAATGTATTGGACAAAAAATTTAAATGGAATTTGGACCTGAAAGATAAATTCTGGAAGAACCCTGCAGCAAATGGCCCTTGGATGATTTTGCAACTAGGGAGTGATTTCTAGTGATGTTCCACAAGATTCAGTAGTAGTTTCTTCACTGTTAATGATATATATTCATGAATTAGACTAAAACATTGGAAGTATAATTGAGAAATTGGTAAATTTGCATACGTCACATAATTGACCACATAGTTGATAGTGAAGGGAATAGCTGTTGACTCCAGAATGATGTCAATGGTTTGGTTGAGTGGACAGGAAAGTAGTAGATGGATTTCAATCTGAAGAAGTGTGGGGGAATTCATTTGAGGAAGATAAACAAAGTTTGACAGAGGTATAGATAATAAGTGGAATGATATTAAGAGGGGTAGAGAAAGAGAAAGAGAGCTCAGATTGCAATTTCTCAAAGTGACAGGAATATAGAAACAGGAATAGTCCATTAAGCCTCTCAAGCCTGTTCCGCTATTCAGTGAGACCATGGCTGATCTGTGGCCTAAGTCCATATACCTGCCTTAGGCCCATTCCCTTTATTATCTTTGCTTAACAAAGGTCTATCTGTCTTAGGTTTAAAATGAACAACTGATCAAGCATCCACTGCAATTTGTGTAAGACAGCTCCAAACGTCTACTGCCCTTTGTGTGTACAAGTGCTTCCTAACATTTCTCCCAGACAGCCTGGCCCCACTTTTAGACTGTTTCCTAGTTCTAGAATCTCCAATCAGTGGGAATAATATATCTTTATCTACCCTGTTATTTTCCTGTTAACATCTTGAAGATTTCAATCAGATCAATGCTTAATCTTTTAAGTTTGAGAGAAAACAGGCTTAATGTGTATAGTGTTTTCTCATAATCAGTGAAGAATAGGCACCATTTTTGTAAACCTATGTTTTACACCCTTCGAGGCCAGTGTATCCTTTCTGAGGTATGGTGGCCACATCAGCTCACAGTACTCCAAGTGGGGACTAACCCAGGCTTTGTGTAACTGTACCATAACTTCTGCATCCTTATAGTCCAGACTTCTGAATAGAAAGGCCAGTATTGTATTAGCCTATTAGCAAGGCATTTTAAAGATCTATGCAGCTGAATCCCCACTTCTCTTTGCACATCCAATGAATTTAAATTTACACCACAGAGAAAATATTCTTTCTCGGTTCAAAATGGATAATCTCACACTTGCTTGCATTGAAATCTTCCTGTGCAGTTTTGCCTATTCACCTAGTCTATTAATATCTCTTGATAATTTTAAACTTTCATCTATACTATTGTCAATGCCACCTGACGTTGTGTCAAGAGCAAATTTGGACATATGACTTTCTGTGCTATTATCCAAGTTGTTAATAAATAATGTGAATAATTGAGGCCCTGGTATAGACACATAATTTTTAAATTTCTTGCCAATTTGAGTATCTACCTATTATCCCTACTTTCACTTGCAACTCAACTAATTTCCCAGCCATGTTAGTAATTCACCCTCAATTCTGTGGGCTTCTACCTTAGTTTACATTCTCTTATATGGGACTTTATCAATCTCTCTGCCCACTACCTTAATCACCTCTTCAAAAACCTCAATAAAGCTTGTCAGGCATGATCTGCCGGTCATGAATCCATGCTTCATAGAATCCCTACAGTGTGGAAACAGGCTCTTTGGCACAACAAGTCCACACCCACCCAGACCCATTCCCCTACTCTCCTATATTTACCCCTGACGAATGCACCAAACCTACACATCCCTGAACACTGTGGGCAATTTAGCATGGCCAATTCACCTAACTTGCACATCTTTGAACTATGGGAGGAAACCAGATCACCTGGAGGAAACCCACGCAGTCAAGGGGAGAATGCGCAAACTCCACACAGACAGTTGCCCAAAGCTGGAATCAAACCCGGGTCCCTGGCACTGTGAGGCAGCAGTGCTAACCACTGAGCCACCGTGCCACTTGAGTTTCCCCGATTTACTGAAACTTTTTGAAATGTCCGGTTATAGAGTCATAGAGATGTACAGTACTGAAATAGACACTTCAATCAAACTCATCCACGCCAACCAGATATTCTAATCTAATTCAGCCCCATTTTCCAGCACTCGGCCAATATTCCTCTGAACCCTTCCTATTCATATACCCATCCAGATGCCTGGTAAATGCCATAATTGCACCAGCTTCACCATTTCCTCTGGAAACCCATTCTATACACGTACCACCCTCTGTGTGAAAAGTTGTCCCTTTGGTCCCTTTTATATCTTTCGTCTCTCACCCTAAACCTTCACCATATCCTTCTATGTTCACATCCCTCTAGTTCTGGACTCCCCCACCCCAGGAAAAGATCTTGTCTGTTTATCCTTTTCATGCCCCTCATGACTTTATAAACCTCTATAAGATCACCCCTCAGCCCCTAATACTCAGCCCTAACCTATTCAACTTCTCCCTGTCACTCAAATCCTCCAATCTGGGCAACATCCTTGTAAATCTTTTCTGAACCCTTTGAAGTTTCACAACATGCTTCTGATCCAAAGGAGAGCAGAATTGCATGCAATATTCCAAAAGTGACCTAACCAATGCCCTGTACAGCTGCAACATGGCCTCCCATCTCCTCTACTCAATGCTCTGACCAACAAAGGAAAGCATACCAAACGCCTTCCTCACTATCCTATCTACCTGTGACTCTACTTTCAGGAAACTATGAACATGCACTCCAAGGTCTCTTTGTTCAGCAACACTCTCCAGGACCTTACAATTAAGTGTATACGTCCTGCTCTGATTTGGTTTTCCAAAATGCAGCACCTCACATTTACTTAAATTAAACTCCATCTGCCATTCCTCAGCCAATTGGCCCATCTGATTATGATCTTGTTGTAGTCTGAGGTAAACTCTTTGCTCTCCACTACACCTCTGCAAACTTACTAACTATACCTTCTATGTTCACATCCAAATAATTTATATAAATGGTGAAAAGTAGTGGACCAGTTATCCCATCCTTGACTATAGACGCCAACAATTTTCCTACCACAGATGTTAGGGCTGGTGAATAAGATGGTAAAGGAAGAATATGTGATGATTTTCCTTTTTGGATGAGGTATAAAATACAAAATAAGGGATCTAATGTTAAAGCTATATAAAACATTTGTTCAGCCATGGCTGGAATTTTGTTTCCAACTCCAACTATGTCAGTCCTATATTGAAAGGACATAATTGCATTGATCAGAATACAGAAATTTACAAGAATATTGCCAGGACTTGAAGCAAGATGGGATAAGGGGAATGGGATAGGATGGAATTGGAAGGGGTGACAGGGTGGGGGGAGTGCTGGGAGGGAAAAGGAGAGTGGTGGTGCAGGTGACCATGTTAGGTGTAGCGGCGAGCTGGGTGCAAGGCTTTCTACTGGGATCCAGACCATGTCCAATGTATAAAAATAAGGAATAGAATAGAAACGCCCTTTCAGCCCTCATCCTTTAACACATTCCCTATGTCCCACCAATGTCAGACTACCTACATATCTCCCATAATCTATCATGCCCAAATGGTGAGGTATATCCACAAAACAATCAATATAACCCGCCTGCTCCGATGTCAAACAAAACTCAATGATCAATGATGTGTTCATGCAGGCTATGATTCCTCTTCATACGAACATATAAGTAGGCCATTCAGCCCCTCACACCTGTCTCCAGTAACCTATGACCACTTTGCATATCAAGAATATATCTACCTGTGACTTAAATATATTCAAGGACTTTGCTTCCACCTCTTACTTAGACATATGCGCACATGCGTGTGTGCACACGCACACAAACACACGAAACAAATGGGTGTTATGTATATAGGGAAACTTCGAAGATCTGCTGAGATGGTTTTCGTTCTGATCGGAACATTATATCTCAGTCTTCCTTTTCCAGGTTTCACTGGTTTGCAAGAGGCTCAGGGTAGCCTGGTCATCCTTGTAAAAAGAGCTCTGACATGTTAATTCAAAATCATAGCCTACAGCAAGTGCTGAAGGAAAGATAAATTAGTTTCCTTGAGGCTTAACATGGCAGAGAGCATCAGAATGCCTGACTGGTGGAGGAAAGGTTTCTCCCTGTCTTGTTCATCGACCCAAGCTGTTCAGCTACCTGAGAACTAATCATGTAGATGATGGCAGGCAGAAGGCCTTTGTCATTAGTAATTAATCTCTAATCCACTGGCTGCTGAATCTCTATCAGTACATGCTGCTTAACACCAGCTCATCTGAAAACTAAACAGCAACCGCTGCATGAGCAGCTACTGTATGAACAGTGTTCATCACATACGGCAGGTTACCTGCTTTTAAAACCTTCAATAACCCTCGGTTCGTAAAACATTTCTCTTCCCATTTTTATCTACAAGTAAAAACATAGGAAAATTATGTCTTTGGGAAATTGAGGGTGAGTCATTGAGAGCAGGGTTCCTCGCTGCCCTTGTAGCTGCAGTGTTTGTCTTCAAGTCCAGTTCAATCTCCAATTAATGGTTAACCCCCCCAGGACACTGATTCAGCAATCATAATACTATTCAATGTCAAGGGGCAATAATTAGATTCCCTCTTGTTGATTGTTACTTGTTGTTCCCTCTTGCTGGGAAATGTTTACATTCAGAGGGGGAGTAGGTGTCTAGAACCTTGGTAGCAGAGGCAGAAACCCTCAAGTCTTTTAAAAGGTTCCAGGATTTGCAGCGTAAGTGGCTTAATGAACAAGGTAAGAGAACAAATGCAGGAATGTGAGATTCAGCTCGGATACTCATAGCTAGTTTCCCTTGAACAGATATAACTAGGCAAGTGGTTCTATGCTGCAGACTTTCTATGATTCTATACAATTCACACAATTTACTCAGCTCCCACTAACACTTTATACAAGCACATTATTTTCTCTTTGCTCACGTTCACAGATTCATTGTGACTCATGTTGTCAAGTTTACATATTCTCAATCTAAATACATCTAGATGCAGTACACACACCTTTGGGATCCGTGAGGCAACAGTCAAAAGCAGCAACCCCAACTAATTTGATGTTTCCCAGCCTGGAGCATTAAGCCAATATATAATGTAATTGGCAATACTTCACCTTTGCTGAGATGATCAGACAGCAATGAATGAAATGCTTATAAAACAGCATGGCTGAACATAATATCATACTGGTCCAAACCCTTTTGTTATGATGTGGGACATTTCACAATGTGAAGACTAAAGAGGGGGTTTCCTGAATCTATCCATGAAATAATTCATTGTAGATCACTTGATTGATCAACATTTATACTCGAGGCATTGCACACTCTTGATTCTGATATATATCTTCGTGTTGCTTCATCATTTGTGAAGTCTGTGTGTTTGCAGGTTTTAATTTAACAATGGAAAATCAAATGTTAAGTTAAAATATCGCATAACAAAGTGAAGATCAAAAGGTTGTAATACAGTTACATCACAAAACTGAGGGCAGTTGATGGAGGTACTTATAAATGAATGATCTCTGTGCTAAAGAAAAGGAAAATAAATTATTAATTTTCATACAAAATAAGGGAAATGCTTACAATGGAGATTTAACTTTTTTTTGTTATTCTTTCCTGGGACATGGACATTTCTGTCAACATTTGTTGCCCATTTCTAATTATTCTTGAATTGACAGGCTGCTAAGTCATTTCAGAGAGTAGCTCAGAGTCAATCGTATTGCTGTGGATCTAAAGTCACATGGTTCCCGATTCTGTGGTACAATAGGTTAGCGTGCTCAGTTGTTATCTGGAAGATTGTTGGTTCGAAACCACCCAGAATGAATGATTTCCTTACTGATGGGTGGTCCAGTGGCGAGCAATGCTGCCTCACAGTGCGAGGGACTTGGGGTTCGATCCCAGCCTTGGGCAACTGTCTTTGTGGAGTTTGCATGTTTTCCCTGTGTTTGCTGGGTTTCTTCCCATAGTTGAAAGACATGCAGTTTAGGTGGATTGGTCATAGTGTCCAGGGATGTACAGACTAACTGGATTAGCCATGGGAAACGCAGGGTGGGTGTAGGTGGGATACTCTTTGGAGGGTCAGTATGAACTTGATGGGCCAAATGGTCTGTTTCCACACTGTAGGGATTGTCTGATGATGTAGACCAGACTGAGTAAGGACAGTGGATTTTCTTCCCTAAAGGACATTAGTGAACCAGAAAGATTTTTTATGACGCCCAATCATAGTTTCATGGCTACCATTACTGCAACTTGCTTTCAATTCCAGGAATTTTAATCAATTTTAAATCTAGTGCCATAGTGGAGCTTGAACCTAATTCCCCAGGGCATTAACCTAGGGTTTTGAATTATTATTCCAGTGACAATACCACTCCAATACCACATTTCCTTTAACTGCTATAACGTTCTTTGGGGTGGGAGAGAGGAGAAGAAATTTTCAAGTTGGGTTAACAGAGATTGCTGGAAAAGCTCAGCAGGTCTGGCAGCATCTGTGGCAAGAAATCAGGGTTAATGTTTCAGGTTGAGTGACACTTTCTCAGAACTGTTTTTGTTTTTGTTTGTAAATTTCATTATCTTTTCAAGATTTTGAGTACAATTTTTCTTTCATAAGGGGGAAGTGCAGTGGATGTGAAATAAGCCTTAGAATAGCTATTTATCAGTGCATACTCAATGGGCCAAAGCATGTCTTCTGTTTTTGTATGATTCAATGATCCTTTAATTTCATTTTCAATTATACTTTTTATACCATATTTGTGTGTGTATGGGTGTGAAGGCAGATGCACAGAATCTACCTTCTGAGACTGACCCATTTGGGTTCTGATTTGGATCAGTGTTTTTTACCTGTAGGGATAAAATCACCATGCAACAAATGCAATGTTTCCCCTGTGAGAGAAAATAGGAAGCTGTTACATGTGGCAGTTCTCCTTTGAAGTGTTATGCTGAAAACAATTGCCTCAAAGTTAGGATTGTGACATAAAATACTTTATTTAGATCCTAAGGCTGTAGCACTTCTTTAGTTCATTCAATTAAATAATGTATTCAGGTGAGTGAGAGAAAAATCCGTCAATGTAACAGCCTAACTTGAAAACTTGTTATGATAACTCTGTGGGTGAATCAAGTAAGAATGATCAGAATGTAAGAGAAGAAGAAATGGAAGTTGGAGACATTTTAACCTTTCAATATAATCAAGTTTGATCTTCACTACCCCATATAATTTCCATATTCCTTAATTGTCTTAATATACAAAACTTTATCAATTTTCATCTTAAGTATACTCAATGACTGAGCATCTCTGGCATTGAAAATTCCAGAAATTCATAACTTTTTCAGAAATAAGTCTTTCCTTATACCAGTTCTAAGACATATACACAGTTTCACAGAGGGTGATTAATTTTTGGAACTGTCTTTGACAGAAAGAATGTATTCAGGGCTGAACTAAAGAGATTGATGATCTATAATTGAGTCGAATGTTATGACCACCAAGCGGAAATACAGAGTTAAGACCACAACCTGATCAGCCATGATGGTACTGAATGATGGAGCAGGCTCAATGGACCTAACCATCATCTCCCAGACCATCTATAACCTCATCACCTCAGGGGATCTCCCATCCACCGCCTCCAACCTCATAGTCCCACAACCCCGCACCGCCCGTTTCTACCTCCTACCCAAAATCCACAAACCTGACTGCCCCGGCCGACCCATTGTCTCAGCCTGCTCCTGCCCGACCGAACTCATCTCTGCATACCTCAACATGGTCCTGTCCCCCTTAGTCCAAGAACTCGCCACCTACGTTCGGGACACCACCCACGCCCTCCACCTCCTCCATGATTTTCGCTTCCCTGGTCCCCAACACCTTATCTTCACAATGGACATCCAGTCCCTGTACACCTCCATCCCCCATCATAAAGGACTCAAAGCCGTCCGCTTCTTCCTTTCCTGCCGTACCAACCAGTACCCTTCCACTGACACCCTCCTTCGACTGACTGAACTGGTCCTCACCCTGAACAACTTCTCTTTCCAATCCTCCCACTTCCTCCAAACCAAAGGAGTAGCCATGGGCACCCGCATGGGCCCCAGCTATGCCTGCCTCTTCATAGGATATGTGGAACAGTCCATCTTCCGCAGCTACACTGGCCCCACCCCCCACCTTTTCCTCCGCTACATCGATGACTGTATCAGCACTGCCTCGTGCTCCCACGAGGAGGTTGAACAGTTCATCCACTTTACTAACACCTTCCACCCCGACCTCAAATTCACCTGGACCGTCTCAGACTCCTCCCTCCCCTTCCTAGACCTTTCCATTTCTATCTCGGGCGACCGAATTAACACAGACATTTACTATAAACCGACCGACTCCCACAGCTACCTAGATTACACCTCCTCCCAGCCTGCCCCCTGTAAAAACGCCATCCCATACTCCCAATTCCTTCGTCTCCGCCGCATCTGCTTCCAAGAAGGACCAGTTCCGATACCGTTCAACTCAGATGGCCTCCTTCTTCAAAGACTGCAATTTCCCCCCAGACGTGATCGACGATACCCTCCACCACATCTCCTCCACTTTCCGCTCCTCCACCCTTGAGCCCTGCCCCTCCACCAGGACAGAACCCCACTGGTCCTCACCTACCACCCCACCAACCTCCATATACAGCGTATCATCCGCCATCATTTCCGCCACCTCCAAACGGACCCCACCAGCAGGGATATATTTCCCTCCCCTCCCCTATCAGCGTTCTGAAAAGACCACTCCCTCAGTGACTCCCTCGTCAGGTCCACAACCCCCACCAACCCAACCTCCACTCCCGGCACCTTCCCCTGCAACCGCAAGAAATGCAAAACTTGCGGCCACCCCTCCCCCCTTACTTCCCTCCAAGGCCCAAGGGATCTTTCCATATCCGCCCCAAATTCACCTGCACCTCCACACACATCATTTATTGCATCCGCTGCACCTGATGTGGCCTCCTCTATATTGGGGAGACAGGCCATCTACTTGCGGAACGTTTCAGAGAACACCTCTGGGACACCTGGACCAACCAACCGCCAACACTTCAACTCCCCCTCCCACTCCACCAAGGACATGCAGGTCCTTGGACTCCTCCATCGCCAGACCATAGCAACATGACGGTTGGAGGAAGAGCGCCTCATCTTCCGCCTAGGAACCCTCCAACCACAAGGGATGAACTCAGATTTCTCCAGTTTCCTCATTTCCCCTCCCCCCACCTTGTCTCAGTCAAATCCCTCGAACTCAGCACCGCCTTCCAAACCTGCAATCTTCTTCCTGACCTCTCCGCCCCCCACCCCCACTCCAGCCTATCACCCTCACCTTGACCTCCTTCCAATGCCCCTCTCCCAAGTCCCTCCTCCCCACCTTTTATCTTAGCCTGCTGGACACACTTTCCTCATTCCTGAAGAAGGGCTTATGCCCGAAATGTCGATTCTCCTGCTCCTTGGATGCTGCCTGACCTGCTGTGCTTTTCCAGCAACACATTTTCAGCTCAATGGACCTAATAGCATATTTCTGCTTTCTATTCTAATGACTTTATGACCTAAATGACTAATCTACTTATTTTGAGGCTATGACTCCTTGTTCTAGACTCCCAGTGAGTACACGCTACCAACATCTACTCTGTTAATCCCTTTTGGAATTAATAATTTCAATAACATTGTCCACCTTTTTAAATGTAAATACAAGCACAGTCAATTTAGTCTCCACAATCTCTCCTCACAGGACCTCCGAGTAGGACTCAAGCTAATCGTTGCAACTGTCTCCTCGGTTTAAAATGAGACATGTAATGGTGAGAGTCATGTGATTTCATAATGGTGATGTTTGAGGACAAGTCAACGATTTAGTTGCCATGGTGTCCAGTATTTCAGATGAAATCAAATTGCAACCCAGGTGCCAGCTTGCACAGGTGGACAAAGAAAGGAACAGCTGCTTTGCTTTTGGTAAGGCAGTCAGATCCAAAGGCTCTGGACACAGACCAAGAGACCGACAGAGAGGGGAAAGAGACAAAATAAAGAGAAGAACAGCAGGGGCTAAAGGTGTTCTCTGTAAGCCCCCAGACAGAATGCAGGCGGGAGCTCACTGTCTGGCTCATGTGTAAAACCATTTGAAACTTAAGGACATTGAAGATACATCTTGATGCGGCTGAAATAAGGGAACACTGGAGTGGACCTTTCTGCTAGAAGTTTGTTTGGAGGTTCTCAGAAGCCTGAGGAAAATGACTTTGAATGAACAGTGGAGATTATGACTGAACTAAATGGGGAGAACAGGCCTGATAGAAACTGGGAGTAATTTTTGACTGGTTCCTACAATGGTTACACTTCTGCAGTGAGTCTTTGGTTGTTGTTGAAGCCAGCAAGACAGGAGGATTGCTTCCTTGATCTGCTGCTTGAAGGCTGACTCCAGGCAGCTGAATATTCCCCCAGCACAATCTGTCGACCAACTCAGCCCATGATAAGCCATTAATCAGCTCAATTGGCAAGTCTGCCCTGGGGGAAGTAGTCAGGGATGAGCTGGAACCAAAGAATCAACATGTCAGCTGTCAGCACTCTTTTTAACTTACTCCGCCTCCATGCTTGACACCAGTGGGACCAAAAATTCCAATTCATCATTTGCTGCCTAATTGCTTGTTATAAATACAAGTTAACTTTTTGTGGTTCGAGCTGCAATTCACTTGGGTGTCTGAATTTCAATTTATGGGCTTTGTTTGCTTCTGTTTTCCTAAGGAGTGCAATAATTTAATTTCGGTGATAACATTTTGTTACCTTACGTTATGTCATTAATTTGCAAGGTACATACATTTCAGTTGAGGTTTCTTGCCACTTATTAAAAAAACAGATCCTACCTGTTTCTTTCCATCAGATTGTTAACAAAACTAGCAGCCACAGTTCAACTCAAATGCTCATTATTTCACTCTCTTTCTATAACTGCAAAGTCTGATTCACTCCTGTAGTTTCAGCACAGGGAATGATCTGACCTTGACGATTGTAGGCTTGTACTTTCTGTTTCCCAACAATCTCAGAGGACTGATGGCTTTACAATATTGTTCAATAAGGATAGCTAATCTGAAATACTGAGTTATTACTCCTGTCTGGGAGGTGTGCTGCAAGTCAGCATCACTTGTGAAGTAAATTGGAAGAGCAGACCTGTGTGAGAAAGGCAGCAGCAGTTGGAATTTAAAAACAATGAGCTGACTGCCCCTTTAAATTGTTTCTACCCATCAAACCTGAAGTGTGACATCACAGGAAATCAAGTAGATAGTTGTGATTATTTCTTCCATGTCTCTTAGTTGGCTAAGTGGTTTAAAGTAGAAGGTGTTATAACAGCTATGAAATTTGCCTTTAAAATATATAATGGACAATTTAATTAATTATATAAAATAGAGGAGCTGGATAGGTAATGTGTTCCAGCTGTAGTATGTGGGAGCAGGTATGATCCACAGTGAATATATCTGCAGCAAGTATTGGCTGTTTGAGAAACTTAAGCCCAGAGTTAATGGACTGGAATCTGATGCAAAGGGATTTGGGTGTTCTTGTGCATGAAGCACAAAATGTTGCTGTGTAGGTGCCACAAGTAATTAACAATGTAATTTGAATTTTGTATTTATTGCTAGGCAGGTTGGAGTTTGTAAAAAGGGGAGATCTTGTTACAACTGCATAGGGTGTTGGTGAGATCTTACCTGAAATACTGGGTACAGTTTTGTTAAGGAAGGATATATTGGCATTAGAAACAGATCAAAAGTGATTAACTAGGCTGATTTATGGGATGCAGGGGCTGACTTATCAAGAAGGACAGGACAAATTAGTCCTTTTTAATAATGGGAGCTTAGAAAAATTCTGGGTTGTCTTTATCTTGAGGTAGTTTGAATGGGTAGGGGTAGAAAAGGTGGTTCCACTAGTGGGAAAATCCCAGTTTAGGGGCAAAGTTAGAGTAAAGGGACATTCATATTAAACTGAGATGAGAAGATGATTCTTCTCCCAAAGGGGTGGTGAATGCCTGGAATTCTCCACCTCAGTGAGCTGTGGAGGCTATATCATGGAAAGAGGTCATTGATTTTGTTTTTTTTAAAAAATATATCGACATTGAGTGCTGTGAGGAGCTGGCATGAAGCAGGATTTGAGGTCTAGGGCAGATCTGCCATGGTCTTATGGAATACCAGATCAGATTTGAGGTGACACATGTTCTATTTCTTATGTTCTTATGGTATGTTAGGGGAAGTTAACACAAGGTGAATAGTAGCAATGTTTTTTTTGCATGTATGAATTGTGTAATTTGTCAAATGTTAACTAAGGCTAATTCATAATTCAAATGTAACATTGGTCAATTAGGTTATAATGTCTGATATGGAGAGCTCGATCCACATTATGCTTCACTCATTTTGTGATTTGTTGGAAATGTAACAGATGTAGCTGGGGAAATGAGATGGAATCATTGTACATGGACTTCATAAAATGTCTTTAACAATGCATCATATGGAATATAAAGGAAAATTAATGACTTTGAAATTCTGGGAGGTAACAAACTAGATTAAGTCAGGACAGGCAGAAAACTGTGACCGTTTTGCCACTCTGCTGGAAAGTGTGCCAGGTTTTGCCTAGCGAACATTTATAACTTAGCTCATTAGCTATGTATGTGCAGGTCAAACACTGATTTTCACAGGTATGTGGGCACAAGATCATTGGCTCCACCATTAATTAATGTGTTGAAAGTGCTGGTACCATACTTTAAGTATGCCCTGACAGCCATCCATTCCCTGAAAATCATGACATATGCCTCCTATGTACAATCATGCATTGAAATGTGTATTACTGTGTTGTGCAGAATCTAATTTGAAAAGGGAACTTAATTCTAGTAAGTTGGCATGTTGACAAATATGCATCAATTGCAAATGCATACAAAAGGACTTCTGAATGCTGTCCACTTAAAACAAGTGTGTTTGAGATGTTGAAATGATGTGACAGGGTAGATAGAGGTTCACTGTTTCCATTGACTGAAGATTAACCAAATTAGATGAGAAAGTAAGATAAATGCTCTCGTTACCCAAGGTTAGATTGGATAAGTAGATGAAGGCAAAGGGAAATGGAAGCCAAGTGCAAATTAGGACAAGTTGCTCCCATGACTGAGAAACTGAGTTGCATTGCAATTTTTATATATTCTGTGTATATGTTCAACATTTTTTCCCACCCCCATATCCACCCAACAAACAAAAGGCATTTCAAATTGGCTTGTTTTATTCCATTGACTACTTCATAATACGCAATAATCCTATTTAAAGAAAATCTATTAGACACTTAATGATAGATTCATGGAAGAACGTGCCTTTAAACAAAGGCAAAGTGTTGCCTAGTGATTTGTGAGTAATTATATACATTTTTGCAATGTTCTTGAAGTTCAACTCTTACATTTAGATTCTGCACAAATCTCATATTTAAGTGGCTCCTCAAAATAACTGTGTCCTTTTAAATGTGTCATAACACCTGTTATCTGCCAGAAAAAAACCCTACAATTACAATGAGGATTTGGATCAATTGTTGGCCTGACAATTGCCCTCCCAATGACAGACTGCAGCTGGCCAGACAGAGAGTCTGGTGGTACCTTCAGCTTTAGTTAGACTGATTAACCATTGAGCTGGCAAGTAGAGAATATTTAAGCTTGACTCCTCTTTGACACTGAGTCATAAAACAGTAGTTTAGGATGTACAAGGAGAGAAGTTGTTTAATGTGCTCGACTGGTGGATTCATAGTTCTGGGATAAAGTCCTTACCTGTTCCATGGTAAAAACATTGATTCATAGTGACCGAGATGTACAGCATAGAAACAGACCCTCCTGTCCAACTCGTCCATGCTGACCAGATATCCTAAATACATTTTGTCGCATTTGGCCCATATCCTTCTAAACCCTCCCTATCAATTTACCCACTTAGATGCCTTTTTAAATGTTGTAACCGTACCAGCCTCCAATACTTCCCCTGGCAGCTCACTCCATACACACACCACCCTTTGTGTGAAAACTTACCCCTCAAGTCCTTTTATAAATCTTTCCTCTCTCGCCTAATCTATTCCCTCTCTAGTTTTGGAATCTCCCACCCTTGGAAAAAGACCTTGGCTATTTACCCTATCCATACCCCCTTATGTTTTTATAAACCTCTGTAAGGTCATTCCTCAGCTTCCAAAGCTCCAGGAAAAAAGAAATACAATTTATTCAACCCCCCCATAAGTCAAACCCTCCAGTTCTGGCAACATGCTTAAATATTTTCTGCACCCTCTCAAGTGTAACAACATCCTTTCCACAGAAGAACTAACCTGGAATTGATAACCCAACACAGATATACGCGGATAAGAAGTGAGCTGAAAAGAAAATTAAACAGGATATGTAGGACAATCTGAGTTCACAAAGCGTAGGTAGTAAAATATAATGGCTATTACACTTGATGACACTGATAGCTTTGAAGTTGGTGGCTGAACTGTC
This sequence comes from Chiloscyllium plagiosum, assembly GCF_037043375.1. Lineage (NCBI taxonomy): Eukaryota > Metazoa > Chordata > Chondrichthyes > Orectolobiformes > Hemiscylliidae > Chiloscyllium > Chiloscyllium plagiosum. The sequence continues at coordinate 21,546,856 of NW_028270149.1, forward strand.
AATTTCAAAACTTTTGGTTTTCAGTAGTTTGGAATTCTTTTATTCTGGTTTGAAAATGAAACCATTACCTGGATGAAGTATAGGAAAATGTGGTGTAGTCCAAATCAGGATAGGAAAGAGAGGGGAATAGAAAATTGGAAGGAAAATAAATTTTAATGGTTTTCCCTTTTCTTTCACCTCAGTCCACTTTTGGATGTTTCAAATATCCATCATGCTCTAAGAGCAGCAGATTCTCAGTGCCAGTGTCTGGTCATGCTGCCAGTTCTAGTCCAAGAAATCTTCAAATGAAGGGGCTGAAATGTTGTGGGTTAAGATATCTGACCATACAAGGCTGCAGTAATGCTTAGGAATAGAATGCTGGTTCATGTTGTTACTCAGAGCACATGCTAAGCGCTTGACAAAGAGTTTAAATGTCAAGAGCATTTTAAATGAGTTTTGAGTACTGTGTACTTAGAAAAAGACAGTGAGAGAAATTCAATAAGATAGCAGTTTCCTTATGGAGTTAGTTAAGTTATTCAACAAGTGTTTACTAACGTGCAGCTGTTCCTATTAATTATAACTTAAAAGCTAAGTCTCTAGAAAGGTATCAGCAATTAGGTATTTGTCCCATTCTGCAGTCCCATTCCATTTGCGGGTGGCACGGTAGCTCAGTGACTAGCACTGTTGCTTCAGAGCGCTAGGGACCCAGATTTGATTCCAGCCTCGGGTGACTGCCTGTGTGGAGTTTGCACGTTCTCCCCGTATCTGTGCGGGTTTCCTCCAGGTGCTCCAGTTTCCTCCCATAGTCCAAAGATGTACAGGCTAGGTGGTTTGGCCATGCTAGTGTTCAGGGATGTGTAGATTAGGTGTGCTGGTTAGGAGTAAATGTAGAGTAGTAGGTTCAGGGAATGTTCAGACGGTCAGTATGGACTTGTTGGGTCAAAGGGCCTGTTCCCACACACTGTAGGGATTCTATGACAGTGCATGGATTGCTGCGACAATATTCTAATAACTTAATCTGCAACTGTTATCTTTCAGCACCAGCTCCAGATGAACAGATACGCAGCGTTATTTAGCATTGAGCATTGAAATTCCATGTGACTAAGCTTTATTTCCTTCCAGCCTCTTACTTCAAAAATGGGAATGTTAAAGCCAATAGTTTGACTTGGATCTCAGGGCCAGACTCCAAAATAGGAACGTGCAACAAAGTGATGAAATGCTAGCTCGTGGAATTTGAGTGAAAAACCGTGTCAATATGAACTGGCTGTAAACTACAGGTCCAAACTCCCCACACAGTAGCTTAGAATGCAGGGAACAATTCTTCAAATCAGTCCATCCTAGTACAGGGAGCTGCGCTAGTGCTACAGAGAGTTAAAACTGGAGTGATAGGGGCTGGGAACCAGACAGTGGGTCAGCCAGTGGAGGGATTGAGGGGTGGGTAGATTGGTCGACCAATCAGTCAGAGAAGAAAGACAGGCAGAGACTGGCAAATGAACATGTTGGTCCTCATGGGCTGGTGTGTTTATTTCAATTCTAGGAGTATTATAGGTAAGGCAGATGTACTGATCCAGGCTCTAAGTTCATGGGATGATGATGCTGTGGCCACTACAGAGACTTTATTGAGGGATGGACAGGACTGGCTGCCCAAAGTTCCAGGATTTTATTGTTTTAGAAAAGATTGAGAGGAAGGTAAAAGAGGTGGAGGAGTTGCTTTACTAATCAGGGAAATTATCAATTCTGTACTCGGAGGACATCTTGTTGGGCTCATCCACTGATGGATGCAATCATTCTGATGGGATTATATTAAAGGCACCCCAGCAGTCACCAAGACATGTAGGCAGATTATGGAAAGATGCAATAAAAACAGAGTTGTCATAGTGGGTGACTTTAACTTCCCCAATATTAACTGGGACTCCCTTAGAGCAAGAGGCTTAGATTTGCAGAATTTGTCAAGTGCATCCAAGACGGTTTCTTGAAACAGTATGTGGATAGCCCAACCAGAGGAGGGGGTCATACTGGACCTTGTATTAGCTAATGAGCCTGGTCAGGTGACTGACCTTTCAAAGAGACAGCATTTTGGAAACGGTGATCACAACTCCTTAAGTTTTAAGATAGCTATGAACAAGGATAAGTTAGGACCTTGCAGGAAGGTAATAAATGGAGGGAGGGCAAATTATGTCAGTATTAGGGAATGTAAATTAGGAGGAGGTGTTATAGGGCAAATCCAGTTTGGACATGTGGGAATTGTTTAAAGACCTGCATGTTTTAGTAAGAGTGATGGCTAGGAAACAGACCTTTTGGATAACAAGGGAGGTTGTGAATTTAGTCAGAAGGAAAAAAGAAGCATATGTAAGGTTAAGGAAGTGAAAATCAGACAGCCAGTGAGGAATATGAAGAAAGCTGGAAAGAACTCAAGCAGTGAATTAAGAGAGCAGGAAGTGGCCAGAAAATGACCTTGACAAAGGGCTAAAGAGAATCCCAAGGCATTCTATATGTACAGTAAAAATAAGAGGGAAAACTAGGAAGAAGGTAGAACCCCTCAAAAATAAATGAGGGAGCTTGTGTATGGAGGCAGAGGATGTGGATAAGATCCTAAATGAGTACTTTGTGTTGGTGTTCACCCAGGAGAAGGAAAGGAAGGATAGTGAGATTAGTGTGGAATATGCAAATATGCTAGGGTATTTTGAAATCAAAAATGAAATGGTATTGGGTCTCTTAAAAAGTATTAAATGGTTAAGTCCCCAGGGCTTGATATACCCACCCAGGCTACTTACAGAGGCAAGAGAGGAGATAATTGGAGCTTGACCAAGATAATTGTATCCTCATTAACCACTGGAGAAGTCTTGGAGGACTGGCGAGTAACTAATGTTGTTCCTCTGCTCAAGGAGGGGAGTTGGGATAATCCAGGAAACTATGGACTGGTGAGTTTTACATCAGTGGTTGGGAAGCTATTGGAGAGAATTCTTAAGGATAGGATTTATGTGCATTTGGAAAAACATGCCCTAATTAGGGAGAGTCAGCATAGCTTTGTGCAGGGCATGTCATGTCTTATTAACTTGATTGAATTTTTCGAGGAGGTGACAAAGGTGATCGAAGAGGTTGGAGCAGTGGATGTTGTTTACATGGATTTTATTAAGACTTCTGCCAAGGTCCCTCATGACAGGCTTATCCAAAAGATTAAGATGCGTGGGATCTACAGTAACTTTGCCAGTTGGATTCAGAATTGGCTTGCTCATAGAAGACCGCTGGCTAGTGACTAATAGTGTTCCACAGGGGTCTGTACTGGGATCTCTGTTTGAGATATATATAAATAACTTGGGTGAAAATGTAGATAGTACAAAAATTGGTGGAGTTGTGGATGGTGTAGAAGATATAGATCAGTTGCAGATATGGGCGGAGAAATGCCAGATGGCGTTTAATCCAGGTAAGTGTGAGGTGTTGCTTTTTGGGAGGTTAAATGTTAAGGAAAATTGTACAGTTAATGGAAGGACCCTGAACAGCATTGAAGTACAGATGGATCTTGGGTTTCAAGTCTGTAGATCTCTGAAAGTGGCCATGTAAATATAAAGAGTGATGAAGAAGGCATATGGCATGCTTGCCTTTATTGGTTGGGGTATTGAATACAAGAGTCAGGATGTCATGTACAGCTTCAGAAGTCTTTGGTTAGGCTACTCTTAGAGTATTGCATTCAGTTCTGGTTGCCACATTACAGGAAGTATGTGGAGGCTATGGAAAGGGTGCAGAAGAGATTTACTAGAATGCTGTCTGGCTTAGAGAGTATGAGCTATAAGGTGAGGCGAGAAAATCTTTGTTTTTCCTGGGAGTGGCAGAGGCTGAGCAGAGACTTGATAGAAGTCTATAAAATTATGAAATGCACAGATGGAATTGATGGTCAGAACTTCTTCCCAGAGTTGAAATGTCTAAAATAAGGGGGCATGCATTCAAGGTGAGTGGGGAAAGTGGATGTGAGGAGCAAGTTTATTTTCCAGAGTGGTAGGAGTTTAGAACATATTGTCAGGGCTGGTGGTGGAGGCAGATATGATAGGAACATTTAAGGGACTTTTAGATAAGAACATAAATATGCAAGGAATGGATGGATATATACCAAGGGCAGGTAGAAGAGATTAGTTTAATTTGCTGTCTTGTTCGGCACAGCATCATGCATCAAAGGCCTATTCCTGTGCTGCACTGTTCTATGTTCTATCACCACTGCTATTCAGTTTTATTAATTACAAGCCAGGCTTTGTTGCATATGGGAAGGGCATACCACAAATGATCTTCAGATGTAGTTGTATTTGCTTGTGGGTTATCATTTGACAGGAGCGCACAGACCCCAATATGTATGCATTTGAAATGGAAGTATGTATATACTTGAAAGTTAAACTTAAATAGATATATCCACTAGGAAAGCAGAGAAGTAATGTTGGTTGGAGCATAAAGATTGCTGTGCAGTGGTGACTGAAGAATTTGAAGCCATGTAAGGCCAGGAGATGTATGAAGTGGTAGAAAATAGAAAGTAGAAATAAATTAAATTTTGAACAAATTAACTAGTGGATCCATACTAGGTCCTCAACTATTTAGAATGATAGAATATAGACACAAAATGGCCCTTTGAGTCTTCACCAACATAAAGTAGTCCCACTTTTTAACATTTGGTCATCGCCTTGAATGTTAATATATTTCAAGTGCTTCTCCAAATACTTTTTAAAGGCTATCAGATCTCCTGCCTCCATTACCCTCCGAGTCAGATCATTCCAGATTCCCACCATTCTGTGGGTAAATTAAATGTTTTCCTCAAATCTCCTCTAAATTTCCTGCCTTGCAGCTTAAAATCATGCCCCTTGTTATATCCCCTTCAATAATGGAGAATAACTGTCCTGATGAAGGGCTTACGCCCGAAACATCGATTCTCCTGCTCCTCAGATGCTGCCTGACCTGCTGTGCTTTTCCAGCACCACATTTTTGACTCTGATCTCCAGCATCTGCCAGTCCTCACTTTCACCTAATAAATATTTTATCTCCATTGTGTCCATGCTTCTCACTTGAGACTGATTGAGTTATCCATTCATGGGATGTGAATGTTGCTGGCAAAGCGATCATTTCTTGGCCTATTTGTAAAGACACCATCTCCTTATTGAATATCTGTGATCAATATGGTATGGAGACTACACATCCATGTTAGGTAGGATTTCAGGAATTTCAACGCAGTGACAATGAAGTAACAGCAAAATATTTGCAAGTCAAGATGGTGCCTCTCTTAGAGGGGGTGGTGTTTATGTCCATCTGTTACTCTTACTCTTCTAGCCAAAGATTGCAACTTGGAAGATGCTGGTAAAGGATCATTGGCAAGTTGCTACAGTGTACTATCTCACACTGCATCTCAGATATGCTAGTGGTGCAGGACTGAATGTTTAAAGTTCTCAAAAAGGTGTCAGTCAAGTGGGCTGCTTTGTTCTGAAATATGTGGGGAGCTTTTCATTTCATTGTGTCCTGTAGATTGAGGATAAGCTTTAGGCTTCAGGCAGTCAGGGGTAAGATACCTGCTGCTGCTGGATACTCAGCCCCTTACTTGCACTAGTAGCCACAGCCACTTATTGGGTTATCTAATTAAGCTTTTGGTCAATGATGAATACCCAGAAGTTGATATTTGGAATTCAGTGAGGTTTATTAATTGACGAGTAATTTGGGCCTTCACTGACCAGGTTTCTCTCGTACAGTTTCAAATGTTTGGTACTGCACCACCTATTCTGGCTCCCTCTTTGCTATTATGGGACATTTTCTTCTGGAAATGTGAGCACAGCCTTTAGTGCTGGTGCTGTGGAGGGGGTGGGGAGGGATGATGCTTACAGAAATTAAAATTCTTGTTTCACCCTTCCATCTGTAAGAGGGGGAAGATTTTAATCGACCAGTTTTGAGTAGATTGACATCTGATGTCACAAACCACCCTGTTCCACTATTTCCAGGGTCTGCACAAAAGTTAAAGGTTTCATCAAATGACTGAGTCCCCAATTTGCCAGTTGTTGGTCTCCAGTTAACAGAAACCACAGACCATGTTACCATACTTAACAGGACTACTACTTATCAGAAATCAATAAATACTAACCACAGGCAAAACAAAACTATGAATTAACAACATAAAACTCTATTAGCTGAAACACTAACTCCTTTTAAAAACGATCGGTAAACACTATCATTTTATTTTCTGTAGTTTTGATTGGGGACTGAAATGTTTAAAAAAAGGTCTGTTTTAACACTAAGAAGTTTGGAACTAATTACTGTACTTTTAAAAATGAGTTACTGAAACTTATTGTATATGGTGCTTACACTGCTGCTTTTCACTTGTAAACAGGAACAGTTCATAGATGGCCTGACACCTAAGGCAGTACATACAATGTGAGATTTGGCCAGCAATAAGGGGCTGATTGGTTTATGCAGTTATGGCCAGTTCTGGATGTTAAAGTTAGACTTTAATCATCTTCTCACACCACTGGACACTTCTCTGGACTGCACTAACCAGGTGGCTGTGTCAGGCCAGACTGGCAGGGTCTGGTGTCATGGGATCTGCTGATCCTGTAAGGAGTGGACAAAACCTCCTCTGCACCATCCCATCCATCATAACCCCCATGTCCCTATCTGAAAGTTGGGGCACCAGTTTTCTCTCAATTGCAATGTCCAGGTCAAATAAAACAAACTCTGGATGGGGCATCTGAATGCGCACATCCTTTTGAATATTGCTTAGACACCACAAATCCCAGGATGCTCTCAGAGTGGATACTTCTGCCTCTGTGAGTGGGAAAATTGGATAAGCGGGACTCAGTAGGGACATGATGCATTGTTAATGGGGCACTTTTGAGATCATAACGTCAGAAAATTGGGGATGAATTGTTGGGAACGAGCGAGACTCACGGTTGGTGTTTTGGTGACCAGGTGGCAGGGTCCGTAATGTTTTGGATCATGTCTTTGGGGTACTGAAGGGAGAGGGTGACCAGCCCCAAGTTGTGGTCCACATAGGTACCAACAACATAGGTGGAAAGAGGGATAGGGATGTAAGGCAGGATTTCAGGGAGCTAGGGTGGAAGCTGAGAGCTAAGACAAACAGAGTTGTTATCTCTGGTTTGTTATCCATGCCGAGTGATAGCAAGGCAAAGAACAGGGAGAGATATCAGCTGAACATGTTGCTGCAGGGATGGTGCAGGAGGGAGAGTTTCGAGTACATAGATAATTGAGACTTATTCTGGGGCAGGTGGGACCTGTACAAATAGGATGGTCTTCGCCTGAACCAGAGGGGTACTAATGTCCTGGGTGGGAAATTTGCTGGTGCTATTCAGGTGGGTTTAAACTAGCTCAGCAGGGGTGTGGGAACCTGAGGTGTAGTTGCAGTGCACAAGAGGATGAGAGTAAGGAAGGCATAGACAGCATTTCATGGTCACAGGAATGTGCTGGCAGACAGCAAGCTGGTTTGAAGTGCGTTTACTTCAACGGCAGAAGAATTCAAAATAAGGTAGGTGAGCTTGCTGCATGGATAGGTACCTGGGACTTTGATATTGTGGCCATTTCAGAGACATGGATAGAGCAGGATCAGGAATGGATGTTGCAGGTTCCAGGGTTAACATCTTTCATTAAGAACAGGGAAAATGCTAAAAGAGGGAGGGGCATGGCTTTGTTAGTCACGGAGAGTATAATGGTGGCTGAAAGAAATTTTGATGAAGACCTGTCTACTGAGGTTGGAAACAGGGGAGGAGAGGTCACACTGGGGGTTTTTTATAGGCCTTCACAGTTCCAGGGAGGTGGAGGAGAGGAAAGGACTAGATGGTCATTATGGGGGACTTTAACTTCCCCAAAATTGACTGGAAATGTTCAAACTCTAGTACATCAGATAGATCAGCTTTTTCTCAACGTGTACAGGAAGGTTTCCTGACACAGTATGTCGAAGGGCTGACAAGAGGCGAGGCCACACTGGACCTGGTGCTTGGTAATGAGTCAGGCCAGGTGTTTGATTTAGTTGTAGGTGAGCACTTTGGAGAGAGTGACCATAATTCAGTTGCATTTAGTTTAGCAATGGAAGGGATAGGTACATACCAGAGATCAAGAGTTATCGATGGGGCAAAAGCAATTATAATGTGATTGGGCAAGACTTGGGATGTATGCAATGGGGTAGCAAAATGCAGGGCTTAGGGACAATCGAAATGTGGAGCTGGTTTAAGGAACAGATATTGTGTGTCCTTGATAGATATGTCCCTGTCAGGCAGGGAGGAAGTGATAAGGTAAGGGAACCATGGTTTACGATAGAAATTGCATCTTTTCTAAAATGGAAGAAGGAAGCTTGCGTGACGTTGGGGTGAGATGGTTCAGATGAGGTGATGGATAGTTACAGTTCAGCTAGGAAGGATTTAAAGAGAGTTAAGAAGAGCAAAGAGAGGACATGAGCAGTCTTCAGCAGATAGAATAAAGGAGAACCCTTTCCATAGGTATGTGAGGAATAAAAGGATGACCTAGGGTAGGAATAGGGCCAGTCAAAGACAGAAGTGGGAAGTTGAATGTGGACCCTGTGGAGATCGGAGAGGTGCTAAATGAATATTTCTCATCAGTTTTCACTCTAGAAAAGGAGACTATTGTAGAGGAGAAAAATGTGATACAAGATATTAGACTAGAAAGGATCGAGGTTAATAAGGAAAAGGTGTTATCAATTCTAGGAGGAGTCCCCTGGGCCAGATGGGATTTATCTGAGGACTCTCTGGGAAGTTGTGGAGGTGGTGTTGGAGCCTTTGGCTTTGATCTTTGAGTCGTTATTGTCTACAGGTTTAGGCCAGAGGACTAGAGGATTGCACATTTTGTGCCCTTGTTCAAAAAGGGCAGTAGAGATGACCCAGGTAATTATAGGCCAGTGAGCCTTACTTCTGTTGTTGGAAAAGTTTTTTGCAAAAGATTATAAGAGATAGGATTTATAATCATCTAGCAAGCAACAATTTTATTGCAGATAGTCAACATGGTTTCGTCAAGGGCAGGTCATGTCTCTCAAACCTCATTGAGGTTTGGAGAAGATAACCAAGCATGTGGATGAGGGTAGGGCAGTTAACCTGGTGTACATGGGTTTCAGTAAAGCCTTTGATAAGGTTCTACATTGTAGGCTGTTGGAGTAAATACAGAGGCATGGGATTGAGGTTGAGTTAGCAGTTTGGATTAGAAATTGGCTTTCTGTAAGAAGGCAGTAAGTGGTGGTTGATGGAAAATATTCAGCCTGGAGTCCAGTTACTAATAGTGTGCCACAAGGATCTGTTTTGGAATAACTGCTGTTTGTCATTTTTATAAATGACTTAGATGCAGGCATAGGGAGGTGGGTTAGTAAGTTTGCAGATGACACTAAAGTTGGTGGAATAGTGGACTGTGGAAGAATGGTGCAGGTTGTAGGGGGACTTGGATAAGCTGCAGAATTGAGCTGAGAGGTGGCAAATGGAGTTCAATGCAGAGAAATGTGAGGTGACGAACTTTTGGAAGAATAACAAGAAGGCAGAATACTGGGTCAGTGGCAAGATTCTTGGTATTGTGGATGTATTGAGGGATCTTGGAGTCCACGTACATAGATCCCTGAAAGTTGCCACCCAGGTTGATAGTGCTGTTAAGAAGGCATATGGTGTGTTCAGTTTTATTGGTAGAGGGATTGAGTTCTGGAGTCGTAATGTCATGCTGCAACTATACAAAATGCTAGTGTGGCCGAACTTGGAATATTGTGTGCAGTTCTGGTCGCCCCATTACAGGAAGGATGTGGAAGCATTGGAAAAGGTGCAGAGGAGATTTACCAGGATGTTGCCTGGTCTGGAGGGAAGGTCTTATGAGGAAGGGCTGAGAGACTTGGGTCTGTTCTCATTGGAAAGAAGGCTAAGAGGAGATTTGATGGAGCCATACAAGATGATCAGAGGATTAGATAGGGTAGACAGTGAAAGTCTTTTTCCTAGGATGATGTCAGCGTGTACGAGAGGGTATAGCTATAAATTGAGGGGTGATAGATTTAAGACAGATGTCAGAGGCATGTTCTTTACTCAGAGTGGTAAGGGTGTGGAATGCCCTACCTGCTTATGTAGTTAACTCAGCCACATTAGGGAGATTTTAAACAATCCTTGGATAAGCACATGGACTATGTTGGGATAGTGTCGAGGGACAAGTGAGAACAGTTCACAGGCCAAAGGCCTGTTCTGTGCTGAATTGTTCTATGTTCTAAAACTCATTGGCCTCATTGAGAACAACACTCCATGGGACTCATCCAAAAGGCACTGAGCTATTTTCCAATAAGATTAAGCCCGTACTTTTAACTTTGTATTGCTGGGTAATATAGCACATACCTGAACAGCTGGAAATAGAAAAGTCTTCACATGATTAGTGTCAGTGTCAAGCAATTGCAGGGCATGACCTAGCATGGATTAAATACAAGATGAACTCCATCAGTTCTTCCTGAACTCCTCCTCCGAGCAGAACATTCAAATGTACTAACGTGACATTGCAGTGCCCCATGCTCATTATGAACAGGCCTTCCAAAATTGGAATGCAGTGTTAATTAAAGGAGAAGTGAGTATTTCTGAACTGCTACAGAAATTGTGTTCTCTGTGCCCCACGCACATTTAATATTGCACCGTGACAAAAGGGGAGGATTTTAACAGATCTGGTTTGTCTGTATTGAACTCTTATGTTATGATCTGCTTGGGAAAATGCATTGATACTCAACCTCCACTATTCCTGTGGTCATCACAAAAGCTAAAGATTTAATCAATATACTCAATTCCCCAGTTTAAGTTTCTAATGGATTCAGGTTAACATAAAACAGTAATACGGCTCCCGTACTTAGCACCAAACTATTAGTTATTACAAATAAATAGATACAAACCACGGCCAATTGTGACCAGTTAAAGGTGTCAGAGGTCATCAGCCTGAGAATAATTCTATGATTGGTTTCTAGTACGTGAGCAGCTTAGGGGTGTGAATGATACAGTGAGAAGCCGAAAGATCTCAGGGAGAGGAGAGCATCTCTCTGTCTTTGCAGTAAAAATAGCTGAAGCCTGAAGAAAGTTTTTTTTTAAACTCCCCGTTAGTTGCTGTAAGCAGTTGTCCCCAAACAGCAACCAAGAGACTTTACAGGTTGTATATCAGTCACCCTGTGCCTCCTGCAAAGAAGTGAAGGAATATGCAAAAATGAAACTGAGGAATGGAAAGGCCAGGCAAGTCAAAATGATCATTTTAGTAAAACATATAGTGTATTGGGAGGTACAGTAGCATAGTGGTTAGCACTGCTGCCTTATAGCACCAGGGACTTGGGTTTGATTTCCCCCTTGGGTGACTGTCCATGTGGAGTTTGCACATTCTCCCCATGTCTGTTTGAGTTTTGACCATGTTTTTCTTTCTTTATTCATTTGTGGGATTTAGATATTGCTGGCTAGGTCAGCATTTATTGCCCATCCCTAATTGCCCAGAGGGCATTTAAAAGTCAACCAGGTAAGATTAGATTACTTAGTGTTGAAACAGGCCCTTCGGCCCAACAAGTCCACACCGACCTGCTGAAGTGCAACCCACCCAGACCCATTGCCCTACATTTACCCCTTCACCTAGCACTACGGGCAATTTAGCATGGCCAATTCACCTAACCACCACATTTTTGGACTGTGGGAGGAAACCGGAGACACGTGGCGAATGTGCAAACTCCACACAGTCAGTCGCCTGAGGTGGGAATTGAACCTGGGTCTCTGGTGCTGTGAGGCAGCAGTGCTAACCACTGTGCCACCGTGCTGCCCAAAAGGATGGTAGTTTCCTACCCAATAGGACATGCTCCAGTCTCCTCCTACCAAATGAGAATGTGCAAATTAGGAAGATTAGCTATGACAAATGGAGAGGTGGGTCTGGGTAAGATGCTCTTCAGGAGGTCAATGCAGACTCAATGGGTTGAATGAACCCTTTCTGCACTGCAGAGATTGCATGATGCTATTGAGCCATGTTTCCCAGTCTTGTCTTCCCCCTCCAACCCCAGGAAGCTAGTGTCTTTTATTTGTTTGTCTGTGTGTATTGTGATTTTAAAAGGGGTTAAAGTTTTAATTGTTATGGCCATTTATTGATAGCTGTTACTTGTTATACAGTCATGGAAATGTACAGCACAGAAACAGACCCTTCGGTCCAACTCATCCATGCCGACCAGATATCCCAACCCAATTTAGTCCCACCTGACCCATATCTGTCCAAACCCTTCCCATTCATACCCATTCAGATGCCTTTTAAATGTTGCAATTGTACTAGCCTCCACCATTTCCACTGGCAACTCATTCCATACATGTACCACCCTCTGAGTGAAAACATTGCCCTTAGGTCTCTTTTACATCTTTTCCCCCCTCGCCCTAAACCTATGCACTCTAATTCTGGACTCCCCCACCCCAGGGAAAAGACTTTGTCTATTTATCCTATCCATGTCCCTCATAATTTTGTAAACCTTTATAAGGTCACCCCTCAGCCTCCGACACTCCAGGGAAAACAGCCCTAGCCTTTTCAACCTCTGCCTATAGCTCAAAACCTCCAACCCTGGCAACATCCTTGTAAATTTTTTTTCTGAACAGTTTCAAGTTTCACAGCTTCTTTCTGATAGGAAGGAAACCAGAATTGCATGCAATATTCCAACAGTGGCCTAACCAATGTCCTGTACAGCCGCAACATGACCTCACAACTCCTGTACTCCATACTGCAATCAATAAAGCATACCAAATGCCGCCTTCACTGTCTATCTACCTGCGACTCCACTTTCAAGGAGCTATGAACCTGCACTTCAAGGTGTTGATTAGAATTTATTTTGTAATAGACAGAAGTTCTTTTTAAATACAGGAGCATGTTCAGTGTTTCTCTGAACACAATTCCAGTTGACAGGTAAGTTGGGTTTTAGCCTGTTTGTTTAGATCATTAACTTTTTATGGTGACCCTGGGGTAAATGGGGGACACTCAATGGGCTGAATAGCCTATTCCTTTTCCTATATTCCTGTATATTATGGGGAAGCTGTGACCATAGGTCATAATCTTAGAGTAAGTGGTCACCTATTTAAGAGAGCAATAAGAAAGACTTTCTTCTCTCAAAAGGTATTGACTGTGGAATTCTTTACCACAGACAGCTGTAGAGGTTGGGTCCTTAAGGACATTCAAGGTTGAAATTGACAGATTTTTAATCAATAAGAGAATTAAGTATGATGGTGGAAAAAACCATAAAAGTAGAGTTGTGTTGAGGATTATCAAATCAGCCATGATCTCAGTGAATGGCATCTCGGATTCAATAGGCTGATTGATATACTTCTGTTCCTAAGTCTTCTGGTTAACCACACCACACAATCAGGCATTCCTTCCCATGTGGAATTTCAAATCCCAGCTGCTCACTCCCACACCAAAACCCAACCAGAACCGAAGAGGCATTTAAAACATTATGATCCTGCCCTACCTGCATTGCCAGCAGCGGCCACCGATCCTAGTGGTGCTGATTAGTACAGAAGAGCTACTGATCTCTTGATTGGGTTACAGCTCTTTGAAGTGGAATTACGTGTCTCTTTGGGCTAGCTGTTCTTCTGCTGTATGGACTCTCAGCTAATGTTTTAGCCAGGGCACAGAGACCTGGAAAATTCAGTGCATAATCTTCCAAATTATTCTGTTTTTGACATTATTATTTTTATGATTCAGACTAATGCCATTTACAAGTTCACTGATGACACCACCATAGTCAGTCGAATCTCAGTTGGCGACAAAACAAGCTACAGATGGGAGGTGGAAGACCTGGAAAAATGGTGAACTGAAAGCAATCTAGTTCTCAATGCCAGCAAAACCAAGGAACTCATTCTTGACTTTCAGCAGGATGTTACTCATGCCCCCCTACACATTAATAGCACAGAGGTGGAACGAGGGAGAGTGTCAAGATCCTGGGAGTGGTCATCAACAACAAGTTTTCTTGGACTCTTCATGTGGACACACTGGTTACAAAGGCTCAACAACCCCTCCTCTTCCTCAGGCAGCTGAGAAAATTTGGCATGACCGTGAATACCCTTGCCAACTTTTATAGGTGAGCCATCAAGAGCATTCTGTCTGGGTGTATCACTACCAGGTATGGCAACTGTACCATTCAAGATCAGAGACGGTTACAGAGGGTGGTGAACTCGGCCCGGACAATCACAAAGGCCAATCTCCCATCTATAAAATCCATCCATCAGGCCCACTGTCAAGGACAGGCCACCAGCATTCTCAAAAATCCATCCCACCCTGGCAATGTTTTTCGACAACCTCTACCATTGGGAAGAAGGTCTAGAACCTGAACACACATACCAGCTGGTTTCGAAACAGTTTCTACCCTATTGTTGTTAGAATACTGAATGGACTCAGACTCTTAGCATTTGCCTGTACCTGGGTTTTTGTTTTTGCTGCTGTTTACCTATTATTTACTTATCCAAGCTATTTAACTGTGATCTGCTTGTATTGCTTGCAAGACCAAGCTTTTCACTATGCCTCTGTACATGTGACAATCAATTTAATTCAATTCAATATTTTGGCTGGCTCTGTCGTTAGTCTTTGCATCTCCCAGCATCTTCCAACTGTTCTCCAACATGGAGGTGTGTTGATGCATCGACGGGGTTGGGTGGGGGGGTTAATATGAAGTGATCAGCAAGAACTTTCCTTGTCCATGTTTAACTTAATGCCATGAGACTTAATGGCCATTAATATTGAAGAGTTGAGTGTTTTTGCTGGAAAGGCACAGCAGTTCAGGCAGCATCTGAGGAGCAGGAAAATCAACCTTTTGGGCTGGAGCCCTTCATTAGGAGGTGAAGGTATTGAAGACCCCAGGGTCACCCCCTCCTGGCTGTATATCATTGTGCTGCCATCTCTAGTGGTTCAATCCTGTTGGCAAAATAGGAGATACAAGGGATGATGACACAGGACCCTTCCACCGACTCTCTCATTTGTTTGGCTGAACTGGTCCTCACCCTTAATTTATCCTTCGAATCCTCCCACTTCCTCCAGACCAAAGAGGTAGCCATGGACACCCGTATGGGCCCCAGCTATGCCTGTCTCTTTGTTGGCTACGTAGAACAATCCATCTTCCGTAGTTACACCCACACCACTCCCCGCCTTTTCCTCCGCTACACTGCTGACTGCATTGGCGTCACCTCGTGCTCCCGCGAGGAGGTTGAGCAATTTATCAACTTCAACACATTACACCCCTATGTTAAAGTCACCTCGACCATCTCTGGCACCTCCCTCCCCTTCCTGGTCCTCTCCATCTCCATTAATGACGACTGACTAGACACTGACGTTTTTTACAAACCCACAGCTACCTGGATTATACCTCTTCCCACCCTACTCCTGCAAAAATGCCATCCCTTATTCCCAGGAGGACCAGTTCCACCACAGAACACACCAGATGGCCTCCTTCTTTAGAGACTGCAACTTCCCTTCCCACGTGGTTAAAGATGCCCTCCAACGCATCTTGTCCACATCCCGTCCCTCCGCCCTCAAACACAACTCCTCCAACCTTTTTACAAGGACAGAACCCCCCTGGTGCTCACCTTCCACCCTACCAACCTTCGCATAAACCACAACATCCGAAAACATTTCCAAACAGACCCCACCACCAGAGATATATTTCCCTCCCCACCCATTTCCGCTTTCCGCAAAGACCGTTCCCTTCATGACTACCTGGTCAGGTCCACGCCCACCCCCAAAAACCCACCCTTCCCTGCCACTGCAGGAACTGCAAAACCTGTGCCCACACCACCTCCCTCCCCTCCATCCAAGGCCCCAAAGGAGCCTTCCACATCCATCAAAGTTTTACCTGCACATCCACCAATATCATTTATTGTGTCCGTTGCTCCCAATACGGTCTCCTCTACATTGGGGAGACTGGACACCTCCTAGCAGAGCGCTTTAGGGAACAGCTCCGGGACAGCCACACCAATCAACCCCACTGCCCTGTGGCCCAACATTTCAACTCCCCCTCCCACTCTGCCGAGGACATGCAGGTCCTCCACCGCGCTCTCACCACCTGATGCCGAGAGGAAGAACACCTCATCTTCTGCCTCAGAACACTTCAACCCCAGGGCATCAATGTGGATTTCACCAGTTTCCTCACTTCCCCTCTTTCCCCTTCCCTGCCCCCCAACCTTACCCCAGTTCCAACCTTCCAGCTCAGGACCGCCCTCATGATCTGTCCTACTTGCCTATCTTCCTTCCCACTCTGCCCTCCTCTCCGATCTATCACCTTCATCCCCACCCCCATTCACCCATTGTACTCTTTGCTACCTTCCCCCCCCCCTCCCCCCCCCTCACTTATTTCTCCACTCTGCAGGCACCCTGCCTCTATTCCTGATGAAGGGCTTTCGCCCAAAACGTCGATTTTCCTGCTTCTCGAATGCTGCCTGACCTGCTGTGCTTTTCCAGCATCTCTCTAACTTCGACCCTGGTTTCCAGCTTCTGCAGTCCTTGTTTTTACTGTGATGATAGAGGAGTCTGGGGCACTGGTGGTAAAGTCTGACTTAGTGTGTATAACTAAGTTGGGCTACTGCTTGACTGTTGTATATGGAACTCTCATCTGTAGATGGGAATTTATGCAAGATCAACTGTTAACTTTAAAGCTAAGACTACTATACTTCTGTGAGTCGAATGTTTTAAGGGATGTGGTGTGTGGAGTTAGATTGCTGATCAGCTTGGCCTTCACTGAATGGTGGAGCGTGTTTGTTGTAGTTCAACTTGACAAACCACCTGAAAACCCTGGTATATCTTGCAATTATTTATTCAAGTATACATAAGTATCAGTCAAACTGAACTCTGGCAAAAATCCCACAATTTATTTTTATCTGTCACCCTTCAGATCATTTAATAAATCCCTTATTTTATGTTTTCAGCGTTAAACCTTTCATTTGCTTCCAGTTTGGTCTGTGGCCTAGCCCATGATGGCCAACATAATGGTATCACCCTTTCTCCTTACACTTTGCCACCCATGGATACTCGGCAAGTATTGCTATTAATGTTGGAAACCTATTTGGTAACACGATCTGTACAGGGTTGACACAATAATAGACATCGTGGCCTCATATGTTTTGGCCCTTCAATTTCTGTGTGGTATACTCCTTGCCATTTCTTATGTGTCCTTCTGGAGTAATGAACCAAATATGTTAAGTGGAGAACCAAAAGCAACTGGGTGATAACCAAAGTATAGGAAATAATCCTAATCCATTGGTATATATTCGATCTCCACTTTCAAAATTCCCCAAACGATGGGTGGTCCCTATTTGCTTGACATCATCAGCCAATACTGTAGCTTGTTTCTGCAATGTGTAGCATGTTTTATGACTCACTGGCCCTCATTGGAATTCCTATAAAGTGTATAAGAAGCAATATGATTTTATTGAACTGTTTGAAATACTGTCAGTTTTTATTTTATATCTCTTCAGCATGTTAATGGTTTCCAATGGAATTTGACCAGTTCTACTATTGCCACTATTGCCACTCTTGCTGGTACCCATGAACATGTAAAGAAAACCACATGACAGCATTTAATTATTCCCATATTGGTACTCCGTTTGTGACATGGTAATGCAATATTCGCAATGTGAGGTAGTTCCATTGCTTCCCATATGACTTCCATTGTAATCAGTGCTGTTGTGATGGTGGATGGGATGGCATTGTGGTTTGATGTTCTTGTGGGTAAAGCTGCCAAAGCCTGTTGTCCTGGACACTGGGATTTGTCCCTGTCATTAGCCAGTTGCTGGAATGTAAGGCCTTATTTTCTTTGAAGTTCCTGATTCTCAATGAATACTATACTCCAAATCTCCCATCCCTGCCTGCTATTCTGTATCATGCCATATATGCCCTCCCCATTTCTCTTCCTGAAGTGACATAACCCCTTTGACAATGGTTATTATTTTGTTTTGCATTACCCTAATGCCGTACCTACTGCTGTGTAAATGTTAGCTCCTTCAGTGTGCTGGTATATTGTGTAATAATATGTACTCAATATTTTAATTTATTTTCAAAGTTCCAATTAGTGGCATAGTCACAAATGTACAGCACAGAAACAGACCCTACAGTCTAACTCGTCCATGCCAACCAGATATCCTAACCTAATCTAGTCCCATTTGCCAGCACTTGACCCACATTCCACCAAACCCTTCCTATTCATAACCATCCAGATGTCTTTTAAATGTTGCAGTTGTACCAGCCTCCAGCACTTCCTCTAGCAGCTCATTCTTTGCACATACCACCCTCTGAGTGAAAATATTTCTCCGTATGTCTCTCTTATATCTTTTCCCCCTCACCCTAAACCTTTGTCCTCTAGTTCTAGACTCACCCACACCAGGGAAAAGATCTTGTCTATTTACCCTATCCATGCCCCTCATGACTTTATCAACCTCTATAAGATCACCCCTCAGCCTCTGACATTCCTAGGGAAAACAGCCCCAGCCTATTCAGTCTCTCCCTATAGCTCAAATCGTTCAACCCTGGCAACATCCTTGTAAATCTTTTCTCAACCTTTTCCAGTTTCTCAATATCCTTCCGATAAGGAGACCCAGAATTGCATGCAGAGTTCCCAAGATGGCCCAACCAATGACCGGTACAGCTGCAACATGACTTCCCAACCCTTATACTCAATGCTCTGACCAACAAAGGAAAGTATACCAAACTCCTCCTTCACTATCCTATCTACCTGCGACTCCACTTTCAAGGAACAATAAACCTGCAGTCCAAGGTCTCTCTTGAATATCCGATGGTATTGCCTGTCTATAGATTATCTCAATCAAATAAGTCTCTTGCAAAGTTATTACTAAAGATTGACTACTGGAACTGAGTCACAATTGCTTTAATTATCAAATTAAATGAATTTAAAAGATTCTACAGTTTTTTTTCTTTTCCTTATGTCCAAATTGTGAATACCCTTTTTCATTTCTTTTACAATCTCCTGATTTTTAATTGTTTCAATTCAAACATTATCTCATTTACACAAGTCTCAACTGCATTTTCTTTTCATTATAACCCACACAAATCCCAATTGATATATTCAATTGAATTACACCCTGATGAATTATTCAAAGTTAACAAAAAAACAAAGTTATCTCTTCTTACTGAGACATTATAAGCATTCTATCTCATTCGTGAATATTAAGCAACTTTTTCTATTCTATAAAATATTCTTAAAACAGAAATCAAGCCAATTCCAAGTGCTAATGTTTCTTGCATGTTCATTTTTTACATTTGGATATCATTTCAGATTTTCAACAGTAACCTCTAAATTTCTTGAAGCATTTCACAACTCAAAATTTAAAAAACAATGTCATTTGTACTCTTGCATTTTAAATTTCATTTTTAAACTTGGTGTTTCCAAAGAAACTACATATGAGTGTGTGGTTGTCTATGCACTTGTTCATTATTTTTTTTTTAACACCTCTTGTCTTCACAAGGACTTAATGTTCTCTGCTGGCTGCTTTACAGAAGAAAAAACAAAGACAAAAAACTGCCTTGGCAATCCGTCAGGAGCTCAATAAATCTTTCAACATGGTCAATCACACCATTTTATAAGCTTAATATCTAAAGATCCAAAAGCTGTGTGGGGTTAGACTCTCAAAAATTGCTAATTTCAAGGGGCAGAGCAAAACACTCAATGTATGTCAGCACCTTTTTAACAACTAGGAGGAAGCGAGGACTGCAGATACTGGAGATCAGAGTGGGAAAGTGTGGTGCTGGAAAAACACAGCAGGTCAAGCAGCATCCAAGGAGCAGGAGAAGCTGCAAGCCAAACAGATTGGTGAAACTGTACTGGTCAGGAGGAAGAGAATATCTGAAGGAAAATCATACACCTTTGTTTTTGGCTCCTTGAATGCTGCCTGACCTGCTGTGCTTTTCCAGCGCCACGCTTTCTGGCTGTTTTATCACAAGTTACGTCTTAAACTTTCCTCTGACTTCTCTTCCAAAAATAATTTGTGTAATTTTCCTTCAGATATTCTTTTCCTCCTGACCAGTACAGTTTCACCAATCTGTTTGACTTGTGGATTCTCAGATCCTGAACTATTTGCACAACTTCAGATTTGCAATTCCCCCCAACCCCCCATGTGTTGTTTCTTCTTCATGTAGAAAATCCTTCAGATTCTTTGGATCTTGTCCATGTCAGTCTGGTGTGGCTCTTTGCCCTATTAGAATATGCCCAGCATATTGCAGCGCTAGCCCCAGGTAAGTGACCCGAGATCCTGCCAAGTATGCCAGATACCAGACCAATTTCAAATCTGATCAATTTGCAACAGTATATTAATAGTAACCAGATGTTACTCATTTCTCACAGTACATATGTCAGGGTTTATTTATATCCATCATGACCTCCCATTGTCCTGTTGATCATGAAATGTAGGTTGCATACTTATTTCTATCATTCAGTCCCTGCCCTGGCTCTTTGCCAACTTGTCCAGAGTGCACTTACAAATCTAATGTCCTTTTATTTTCTGCTTAACCCTTATTTAACCCTTTCAACTTGAACACTTTCAGTGTTCAAGGCATTAAATGGCTTAATTCTGTTCCAATGTTCCTGCAATCTGGGTATTGGCATAACAAAGCTCTTTTCTATGACGAGTAGGCAGGGCATCAAAACCCCTCAATCCCTTATGAAAGGGCTGCATGTTTCACACTAGATATCATTTGTGGGTCAGAAAATTAGAATCTACTCTAATCATTTTCATGACATGCATCACTCCAAGGATATTTTCACTTTTAGAAAGAGACACAGTTTATCGTTACTCTAAATCAGTTTACATTATTTGTTACGTGCCTTCATTGTAAAATGCAGGCATTACTTATTCCTAGAAAAGACAGGATGAACACAGGAGGTTGCGTTGTCCATGAGCACTTTTCAATTTGCAGCCAGTTCCAAGAAGCATTTAATATCTGTTCACATTCTATCATGCTGATTTTAAAACACAGTCAAAGGAGGGAACACAATACATTAACAAAAAAAGTATGAAGCATACTCTCACTATCAAAACTTTATACCATTGGAGTCTCAGCAAATCCCTGTTTTAACTTCACATTGGATTTGAATTCATGCATAATATTCAGATAAGCTTTGTGCTTTAATTCCCTATGTGAATCATTAGTAACTCAAGAATGCACAGGTTGTCTCATTTCAATAACTGGCAAAACACAGCCCACGCATGTATCAGTTAGCTCAAGGCACTCACTACAGAAAGAATCTAATTGTGACATGGGTGATTGGCCTGAGACAGCATAAGAGTGCACATATTGAAGATTGTTGAAGCATTTTCCTGAATCGTTTTGCATTTGCAAATTTTAACATATTTGCCCAGATTTTGTGGTTGTAATGATGGTGTCAGTGATTGCTAACATTACTGTGAAACTTCCTGCAACATCTGCCATCTGCACATGTGCAGTTTGACATTAATCCAGCTGTTAAAGTCAGCAATTGGCTGCTCCTGCACAGGTTAAGCTGTTGAGGTGCCTATAATTGTCAACTTTCCATATCACAGGGGTCAGAAAAAATTTACAAGGATGTTGCCAGGGTTGGAGGATTTGAGTTATAGGGAGAGGCTGAACACGCTGGGGCTGTTTTCCCTGGAGCTTAGGAGGCTGAGGGGTGACCTTATAGCGGTTCACAAAATTTGAGGGGCATGGATAGGATAAATAGGCAAGGTCTTTTCCCTGGGGTCGGGGAGTCCAGAACTAGTGGATATAGGTTTAGGGTGAGAGGGGAAAGATATAAAAGAGACGTAAGGGGCAACTTTTTCATGCAGAGGGTGGTACGTGTATGGAATGAGCTGCCAGAGGATGTGGTGGAGGCTGGTACGATTGCAACATTTAAGAGGCGTTTGGATGGGTGTATGTATAGGAAGGGTTTGGAGGAATATGGACCGGGTGCTGGCAGGTGGGACTAGATCGGGTTGGGATATCTGGTCAGCATAGATGGGTTGGACCGAAATGGTCTGTTTCAATGCTGTACATCTCTATGACTATGATGACAATTCCCTATGTACATTGCAATAGTGCTGATAAAATCCTCCCAAATTGTTACATCTTGTTAATGCAATCTGTGTTTTAATGTGTACTAAATCATGACCACTGCTGAACAAAATAACCCCTCTGGATAGGAAATGATTTTGATTTATGGAATGTCATTTAGCTCATGTTTCTAAAAAAAATCCATGATGATTAAATTCAACAACATGTTCATTTTGTTTAAATGCTGTTTTTTTTTTCAGCTCCTTATGTGTCCCAATTTTTATTCAGTCTCTAAGATTTTAAAAAGTGAGGAGTAACCAATGTATCCTTTATTTTGGAAAGCACTTTAATATTTTTGGCTGTTTATCCCTCGTAAAAAAATAAACAAAGTACTGAGAATGCTAGAAATTAGAAACAAAAATAGAAATTGCTAGGAAAAGTCAGCAGGTCTGGCAGCATCTGTGGAGAGAAAGCAGAATTAACATTTTGGGACCAGTGATCTGAAACCTGTTCTAAAGAAGAATGTTATTTCACTCTCAACAGATCTTGCCAGACCTACTGAGCATTTCAGGATTTTTTTCTGTTTCCTTTTCAGAATGCTAGCATCTGTAGTATTTTGCTTTCATCCTTTAACCTTGTCTGGTTGACTGAGTCACTAAGCCACAACAACAGGTGTCTAACTTGATTTGAAAAATTATGATGCAATTTTTTTTCTTTTCAAAGGTCTTCTTGCTCATAATCATGCACTGACCCAAATGTTCTCACTTGATTTTTCATGGAAAAATGTTCTGTAAACATGTTGCTTTCAACACTTCTCTCTCTTCCATCAGTCAACTGGTGACAAATTCAACATTGATCTCATTCACTGACTATGCATTTTACAAATGTCACGATGCGTCATTTTACGTCAATAGCACATTATTTCCCTTAATAACAGAAGGATGGTGCTTGGAAATGCAGATCCCCTTTCTTTTAGGGCATGACAACTACCAGCTGGGACAAGGTAGTTATTATTATTCTAAGAAGGAATTGATAGTAAACCTTTATGAAACACTGGTTTCACCTTCTGTTCAATTCTAGGCAGAACAACTTAATTAATACATGAAGACAATGGAGAGATGTCAAAGTTCTAAAGGAATAGTTCCTGAATGAGGCACTTCAGTGAAGTGAATAGATTGGAGAATTTTGGGCTTATTGGTTAAGAGAGAAGAATGTTAAATGGAAATTTGATAGCAGTGTTCAAATTAATGCAAAATCTGGCCAGAGCAGGTTGGAAGAAACTATTGCTGTGGAAAAATATTTGACATAAATAGGCTCTCAATACCATTAAGGAGGGAGTTACAGGATCTTGACCAAATGACACTGAAGTAATGGTGATATATTTTCAAATCAGGGTGATGAGTGGTTTGGAGGGGAATTTGCAGGTGGTGGTTTCCTTGCCTACCGCATTGTTCTTTGAGACGGAGGTGGTCATGGTTTAAAAGGTGCTGTCTAAGGATGTTTGTTGAATTTTAGCAGCACATCTTGTGAATAGTACACACAGCTGCGACTGAGGTTTGGTGGTGGAGGGAGCAAATGTTTGCGTATGTGGTGCCTATTGAGTGGACTGCTTTTTCCTGGATGGTGCCAAGCTTCTTCAGTGTAGTTGGAGCTACACTCATTTAATACATTGCGAAGTCTTATGGAAATGGGCAGGGTGTGGGGAGTCAGGAGGTAAGTTACTTGCTGCAGGGAGTCTTAGCCTTTGATCTAATCTTGTAGCCATGTTATTCATGTCGAAGGTCCAATTCAGTTTGTGTTCATAGTAATCCCCAAAATATTTTTAGTGGGGATTTTGTGATGGTAATGCTATTCAATGTCAAGGGCAATAATGTTAGAGATTGTCATTGCCTGGCACTTGTGTGGCAAAAGTGTTATTTGCCACTCGTCAGTCCTGTCCTGGATATTTTTCAGGTTTTGCTTCATTTGGATATGGAATGTTTCAATATCTGAAGAGTCATGAACGATACTCAACATTCTATAACCATTCAGCCAATATCCCTACTTCTGACCTTTTGATGGAGAGAAAGTCATTGACAAGGCAACTGAAGATGGTTTTGTCTAGGACCACACTAAGAGACTCCTGGAGCGGAGATGACTGACCTACAACCACCACAAATATCTTCCTTTGTGCCAGGTATGACTTCAACCAGTGGAGCGATTTTACCCTTGATTCTCATTGATTCCAGTGTTGCTAGGACTTGTTGTTGTCATACTCAGTCCAATGCAGTACTGTTGTCATGGGCTGTCATCCTCTCCTCACCTCTGGAATTCAATTATTTGTCCATGTCTTTGAACCAATATTATAATGAGGTCAGGAGTTGAGTGGCACTGTTGGAAACCAAATTGGGTGTCACTGAGCAGGTTATTACTCTGCAAGTGTTGGTTGTTTGTAATGTTGATAACACTTTCCATCACTTTACTGATGCTTGGGAGTAGACTAAAGGGAAAGTAATTACTCAGGTTAGATTTGACCTGTCCTTTGCATGCACGAGATACCTGGGCAATTTCCTACATTGTTGGTTAGATGCCAGTGTTTTAGCTGTACTAGAACAGCTTGGCTAAGGGTGTGGCAAGGTCTGAAGCACATCTTCAGTGCTATTGCCAGACTGGTATCAGGGCCCAGAGCATTTGCAGTACCCAGTGCCACTATCCATTTTTTTAAAAGCACATGGCACGAATCAAATTTGCTGAAAACTGACAGTTGTGATGTTGTGCACTTTTAGGGGAGGCTGAGATGGAACATCCACTTGGTACTTCTGGCTGAAGATTGCTGTAAAAACTTCAGCCATAGCTTTTGCACTGTTGTGCTGGGCTCCCCCCACCGTGGGCGATAAGGATACTTTTGGACCCTTCTCCTCCAATGAATTGTTTAACAGTCAACCATCATTCAGAGTTTGGGCCTGATCCAGTGATTGTAATTGCCTAACCTCCTTTTTCATTTGTTGCTTATGCTGTTTGGCATGCAAATAGTCCTGTTTGGCAGCTTCACTAGGTTAGCACCTCATTTTTAGGTTTGCTTGGTGATACTCCTGGCATGTCTCCCTGTACTCTCCATTGAATCCTGGCTTGATGGTAATGGTAGAATGTAGATGTGCTGAGCCCTGACATTACAGATTGCATTGGAGTCAAATTCTGCTGTTGATGGCCCGCAGCACCTCCTGGGTACTCAGCCTTGAGTTATTTGATCTGTTCAAAATCGAGCCCATTTTGCATCCCACACAATATGATGGATGGAATCCTCAGTGTGGAGATGGGACATCGTTTCCACAAGGACCCTTACAGATATTCTCATGGGCAGACACCATTATTAGTGCAAGTGCGATCAAGTTTGTCTCTGGGACCTGGTGAGGGAACATAGTCGAGTAGCTATGCCCTTTAAGACTCGATCAACTCAGTCAGCTATGGTGTGCAGAGTCACTCTTGATGATGGACATAGATGTCCTTAAGATACATTCCATGCCTTTACCACCCTCAGTCATTCCTCCATGTGGTGTCCAAAATGGAGGGGCACTGATACCTGAATACCTTGCTGGGAGATGTCAGAGGGCAGTTAAGCATCAATCTCTTGGCTGGGAATGTGGAGTCACATGTAGGCCACTTCAGGAAAGGATGGCAGCTTTTCCCTCCCTAATAGCCATTTGTGAACGAGATGAGTTTTTACAACAATGATTTCATGGTGATCATTAGATTCTGAATTCCACATTGTTTTCTCCTTGAATTCAAATTCCATCTTCTCCCATGGTGGGTTTCAAAGTCAGGTCTCCAGAACAGTATCTGGGTCTTTGGATTACTAGCCTGGTGAGAAGACTTTAAAAAACTGATGCTTCTATCAAAAGAGGCCCCCCAACAGATGTGTTGACAAACTGAATTTGGATGAAAACTTTGGTTAACTTTAACAGACACAAACAGACCTAAATGTGAAGATTTTTTTCCCAAAGGACGAAGTGGAACATGTCTATATATCAGTGTTTGAGTTCTTTCAGGCTGGTTGGGAAAAAGTCTTCACTTTTAGATCTGTTCGGACCAAGCAAAGCTTTTATCCAAAGGGTCCAAATGGACCCAAAGAGACCTGCATGGACTGACGTGGTACCAAAAACTGAAAATAACCTTTATCTGAAAACTAGCTGGTTTGGAGGTTTTAGATTTCAAGGATTCCTGACCTGTACCACTCCATCATCATCATCTCCATTTTCACCAAGTTATACTAAGTCCAAAAGTGATGCAAGCAAGAACATTTTCACCCTGCTTGTGGGTAGGTTTTGCAAAGCACTGCCTTTAAGGTGAGTCAAAGATGATTCAATTGTGTCTTACAATTTTGCACAATATTGGGTGGAGTGCTGCATTGTCAGATGTCAAATAAGACATGAAACTCCATTTACCCTCTCAGAGGAATGTGAAAGATCACAAGAAACTATTCAGAAAAGAAGAATATTGTGGCAAATACTAATTCCTCTAACAACATTACTAAAGATGTACAGTTGGATTTTACCTCAATTCTGCTTGTGGTAACGTGAGAAACTTGCCCATTGCATTTTACAATGAATATCCTTTGAAAAGAGCTTCATTAGTTGCAAGGCAGATTGGAAAATCAATGAGGTCATGAATGCTGCTACATCATTGTAAGCTTCTCTTTTTTAAGATGTTTAGAAATGGGGAAAAAACATGAGGCTAAAGCAAACCTTGCCCTATCGGAGTACGAGAGCAAGATCCAAGAGCCCAGTGCCTACACATTTCAAAAATTAAGATAGAAGTCAAATTAGATCCAAAGGTTGTGGTTAGCTGACATCATGCTGTCATTATCAAATTGAGTTGATTGCAGGAGGAAAGGAAGACTGAGAGACCAGCTAAATACTTAGGAAAAGAGTGAGTTAGAACAAAGAGTGTGACAAAAAACGAGATTTCAATATAATTGAGAATCCAACAAAGACTGTCCTACAAATGATAACTTGAATTTATGTAGCTACTTAAATATTATAAAACTTGCATAAAAACGCAAAAATGGCTTGTAGAATTTATCCAAAACGTAGGAGGCAAAGGAGAAGAATGTAGCAATCGTCATGCTCATAATGACAAAATGGGAAAAAAAGGCAAGAAAAGTTATGAAAATGGAAACAGGTTGAAGGTGAGAAATGAGAAAATTATCGCATGCGTGATACCCACCTATATCTCATTCAAATCCAAATGATCAATGACACTCACTAGATGTGGGAAAAAGTGCTTAGCTGGTAGCATTCAGTTTAATAAAGGAGAATGATGCGTTGTTCCTATGGCCTGTTTCATCAAACCGCTTTAAAGCCAATTGAAGAATGTGTAATCAATCACAAACTCATAGAATATTACAGTGCAAAAGGAGCCCAAAAAGCCGATTATTCCCCCGGGATAGTATGTAGATGTCCTAGCCTGATCCCACTTTCAGCTCTTGATATCGAGTCACAGAGATGTACAGCATGGAAACAGACCCTTCAGTCCAACCCTTCAGTCCAACCCATCCATACCGACCAGATGTCCCAACCCAATTTAGTCCCACCTGCCAGCACCCAGCCCATATCCCTCCAAACCCTTCCTATTCATATACCCATCCAAATGCCTCTTAAATGTTGCAATTGTACCAGCCTCCACCACTTCCTCTGGCAGCTCATTCTATACACGTACCACCCTCTGCATGAAAAGTTGCCCCTTGGGTCCCTTTTATATCGTTCCCCTCTCACCCTAAAACTATGCCCTCTAGTTTTGGACTCCCCGAACCCAGGGAAAAGACTTTTGTCTATTTATCCTATCCGTGCCCCTCAATTTTGTAAACCTCGATAAAGTCACCCCTCAGCCTCCGACGCTCTAGGGAAAACAGCCCCAGCCTTTTCCCCATAGCTCAATACCTCCAACCCTGGCAATATCCTTGTAAATCCTTTCTAAATCATTTCAAGTTTCACAACATATTTCCAATAGGAAGGAGAACAGAATTGCACGCAAGGTTCCAACAGTGGCTTAACCAATGTCCTGTACAGCCGCAACATGACCTCCCAACTCCTGTACTCAATACTCTGACCAATAAAGGAAAGCATACCAAACGCCGCCTTCACTATCCTATCTACCTGCGACTCCACTTTCAAGGAGCTATGAACCTGCACTCCAAGGTCTCTTTGTTCAGCAACACTCTCTTGGACCTTACCATTAAGTGTATAAGTTCTGCTAAGATTTGCTTTTCCAAAATGCAACACCTCACATTTATCTGAATTAAACTCCATCTGCCACTTCTTGGCCCATTGACCCATCTGATCAAGATCCTGTTGTAATCTGAGGTAACCCTCTTTGCTGTCCACTGCACCACCAATTTTGGTGTCATCTGCAAC
Organism: Chiloscyllium plagiosum; assembly: GCF_037043375.1. NCBI lineage: Eukaryota > Metazoa > Chordata > Chondrichthyes > Orectolobiformes > Hemiscylliidae > Chiloscyllium > Chiloscyllium plagiosum. Next base: position 21,575,211 of record NW_028270149.1, read on the forward strand.
CTTATTAACTATACCTCTTATGCTCGCATCCAAATCATTTATATAAATGACAAAAAGTAGAGGACCCAGCACCGATCTTTGTGGCACTTAACTGGTCACAGACCTCCAGTCTGACAAACAGCCCTCCACCACCACCCTCTGTCTTCTACCTTTGAGTTCTGTATCCAAATGGCTAGTTCTCCCTGTATTCCATGAGATCTAACCTTGCTAACTAGTCTCCCATGGGGAACCTTTTCGAACACCTTACTGAAGTCCACATAGATCACATCTACCACTCTACCCTCATCAATTCTCTTTGTTACATCCTCAACCTCAATCAAATTTGCGAGTTGATTTCCCATCCACAAAGCCATGTTGACTATCCCTAATCAGTCCTTGCCTTTCCAAATACATGTACATCCTGTCCCTCAGGATTCCCTCCAACAACTTGCCCACCACCGACGTCAGACTCACCGGTCTACAGTTCCCTGGCTTGTCTTTACCTCCCTTCTTAAACAGTGGCACCACGTTTGCCAACCGCCAGTCTTCCGGCACCTCACCTGTGACTATCGATGATACAAATATCTCAGCAAGAGGCCCAGCAATCTCTTCTCTAGCTTCCCACAGAGTTCTAGGGTGCACCTGATTAGGTCCTGGGGATTTATCCACCTTTACCTGTTTCAAGACATCCAGCACTTCCTCCTCTGAAATTTGGACATTTTGCAAAGTGTCACCATCTATTTCGTTACTTTCTGTATCTTCCATATCCTTTTCCACAGTAAATACTGATGGAAAATACTCTTTTAGTATCTTCCCCCATTTTCTGCGGCTCCACACAAAGGCCTTGCTGATCTTTGAGGGGTCTATTCTCTCCCCAGTTACCCTTTTGCTAACAGCACTTCAAGTCCACATCCAAATATGTAATAACTGTTATGAAAGTTTCAGTCTCTATCCTGGGCAGTGAGGTCCAGATCCCCACCACCCTCAGGAAAAAGAAAAAGTCCCCTCATATTTGCTCTAAACTTTATTTCTATTGCTCTTAATTTATGTCCTTAAAATCAACCCCTTACACAAAGGAAATACAGTCTTTTCACCGGCTTCATCTCAATTCCTCATAGTTTTATACAGATCAACAATTATTATTTTCCAGTCCAGATAACATCTATATATATAATCTATCTCATTAATCAAAACTTTCCTAAAACATTGTGACCAAAATCGCTGATTGTATTTCAGCAGTACACCTCACTTGTGGTAATATACAAATCCAGCATAAGTTGCCTCAGATCTTATATTTTGTACCTTGGCTAATAAAGGGATGTTTTGATAGCAACAAAGGTTCTACATTAAGCTTTAGGCTGTAAATTTATGAATGCTTTGATACCAGAAATATACCAACTTAACAAGGCAAGGAAAATAATTGCTTTTGCATTATCAGAGTGACTAACTCACTAAACAAGTGTTGAATACATTTGTGCTCCAATTTTACTGGAGCACAGGAGTCAATAAATGCATATAGTCAAGCCCGAAAAAAAGCACTAAGATGACCGGTGACAGCAATTAAAATTAAAATTCCCTTTAAGTGTTACATTATGTATTAAGTTTACACAATTTTGTTACTTAATCCAATCATATGGAAGGAAGTGGGTAGTGAAATTTAAATAATGGATTTCTATATATTGCTCTCAATACACAATGACAGAAAGACAGCGTGTGGGGCACTGACCTTACCAGATTCAGCATAGTCAGGTCATTCGAATAATTGTAACGAGTTCACTGAGCATTTCCACTTTGTTTCTGACGCCATAGGCAATAACTACTACTTTCCCTGAAATAGCACTTGGAGATTATAATGATTGATCTACATCCTATATTCTCACTAAGTACAAAGAAATGGGAAGTACGCATTGGAAAAGAAATGCAAAAGTAGAAGAGGAAAAATCACTCCAGTAAGAAATAACGATTCTCATACATTTTGATTATTTCTTTCATATCATTAAACTTCTGGCAAGAGGTTGAAAGAGGATCCAGTCAGTACCACTTGTAACTTCCGCCATGAGACTCTGGGAACTTCTTTCCATTGCTTCTTTCTCTGGTGAGCGCAACAAGCAACTGTTGTCTGCAGGACATTGTTCAGTCACACAGTAACATTTGTAAGCTACTCAGCAATTGAATGAGTTTCCCATTCAATTAAAATCATTGTTGATATCTGTATTGATTTCATCCACTAGCCTCAGTTCCATTAGCAGTCAACGTTGAATGTCAGATAACCTGCCAGTGAAGGGTAGATCAAGGTCTTAATTTTTACAGGGTTTAGAAGATTTATTTAGAGGAACAAACAAATGTAAAAACCAAATTCCAGTATTCTCTTTTATGTAAGATCACAAATGAATCTCCAATTAAATATGCATGGCCTGTATAGAATTGATATGGAATTAATGTTTATTTTGTCAAAAAAGCTATCCATATGTTAAGAAATTTTCAATCGACCTATCCACAAGAGCTCTTTGGTGGGTTTATATTACTTTTCATGGCCTGGCTTTATGCTGCCTAATTCAGAACTCCCATACCAAAGAAAATTGTTTCTCTCCATCTACCCAGCATGCCCTATTTTCATCCTGGACATGTCAGTGAGGTCAGCCCTTAACCATTTGTTTTCATTGGGAATTCAAGGTTATTCTATGAATCCTGCGTAAACTCACAGTTTAAGATTTTAGAATCAGCATCACGCTGGTGAATCTTTGCCTCACACTTTCAAGGTCTTCAAAGGTCATTCACCAGATGATCTTGGGGATGAAGGGCTTGTCATAGGAGAAGTGGTTGAGGACTCTGGATCTGCACTCAATCAAGCTAATAAGAATAACAGGTCATTTCATTCTAACTCAAAGAATATTGAGAGATAGAGTGAAGGACAAGAGTAGATGTTTCCATTAATAGAGAGAGTACGAGCTGAGGGCATAGCCTCGGAGTGAAGGGATGATGCTTTAAAATTGGGATGAAGAGGAATTTCTTGAGCCAGGTGAATCTGTTGAACTCATTGCTGCAGAGGTCTGTGGATATCAATTCATTGACTGTGTTTAAAACAGAAATTGATAGGTTTGTGTATAGTAAGGAGATCAAAGGTGATGGGGAGAAAGCAGGAAAATGGGATTGAGAAACATATCATCCTGGGCAGACAGGGTGGGCCGAATGGCATAATTCTGCTCCTGTACCTTACGGTCTTATGGCCTCATGGTCAACACATTTTTACAGGAACTGCGATATGGTGGAAAGTAAAACTGCTGAACTGAGCATCCAATGGGCTCCAATTGCCTGAAACCTTCCTCAATAAACTCCAGTGGAAGAAATTGAAGCCAGAATTCAATTGTAAGGACTCCGAGAAGAGTCTGTGCCCACAGCAAGAGAATGTGGATTTAAGCCAATTAGTAAGAGAGGCAGAGCAGAAATTTCTTTTTTTTTATGTAACGAGTTGGTAGAATGCGCCGCTTGACAGAACAATAGTTTCAAATTCAGTATAGCTTTCAAAAGGAAATGAACTTGGAAAGAAAGTGAATTGACATTATTGGAAATAGCGGGTGTGTGGTATTAATTGAGTAGCCTTTCAAAGAAATAGAACAATGAGCTTGATGGGCTCCTTCTATGCTATTAATGATATTCAAATTCCTTGCCAAAGAAAGAGCTGTGTTTAAACATTTTGGAAAAAACTACATGATGAATCACACTATTTACCTGCTGCCTTTCCAAGAATTAGTTGCAAGTAATTCAAACTCTACAATAACTATTCTGCTCCAGTCCAGCAATTCGCCTCTCTGCTGCACAGTGATGTATGATTAGGTTTGAATTGTACTTAGAAGATAATCTATACTCATGGCAGTGAAGAGCATTAACCTCCGATAAGGAATGGTAACGAAAACTATGGACAGACCCTGACCTGCTATGTTTCTCCAGCTCTTTGTTGTTTTGTTTTGTACACAGATTTCCAGCATCTGGGATATTTTGTTTATGTTTAAGCTGTCTGACATATGAACTATTTTCTGGAGCAACTAAGGGAGGAAACTCTGGAAATACAATCCAAGCACAAACTTCTACACCATTTTCCCAGGCTGTGCATTGCACATCTTCCTTTCTCACGTTCAACTCTGCATTATCAACTGACAGATTCTTTCTTGCCTACACAAGCCCATAGTTTCTGCAAACTGATGAGAAATAGGTATCTTCATGTTCAGCTGGATTTGTGCAAGAAATAATCACTGTGGCTGCTATTACTGCAATTAATGTTCATTTCAAAGAATGGAAAAAAAAACAACAGCTTCAGTAAGTTGTCAACTTTGAGCTTACCCCTTGCTACTTGTCACCACAGGATTATATGTGATTCATTTTTGATCTGAATACACACTGCTCCATTTCTCTAGCTCTCGTTACTAATCCCAGTGTGAGCTGAATATTAATGCAAACAAAGCCAGTGCATGTTTGGCATTAATTGTTGACATTCCACTTCCACACATTTTGTGGCATTTGTTAGGAAGTTTTATTAGTAAAAACACCTAGAAAAAGTTTTCAGAGTTTCAGAAGGTAATTTATATTCATCATCTCATTTTAATAAGTAACATAGGAATAGAGGTAAGTATGTGGCTCACTGTTTTGTTACTCCAGCTCAAAATCCAGTTTCTAATTTTATCCCTAAATCTCATCATTCCCTTTGTGTCAGAACATTGATTGATCTCAGCCTTGAAAATGCATCTACAGCTCTCTGAATTAAATGTCCAAAGATTCACATCCTTCAAATTGAAAGAATTTCTTATCAACTCAATCCAAAATGACTGACCACTTATGCTGACACTATGCTGTCTAATTCTAGACAGTACAGTCAATTTAAACAGCCTCCTAACATACATCTTATCAAGTGTTTTCAATGTTTATCACTGCAAAGAATATGCAAACTTTCTATTTAAGCATTTCTTACAGCACACTCCTCTCCTCTCAGGAATCAATTTGATTAATCTTTGCTACATCCTCTCGAGGATAGGTTCTTCAGTCAGGAGACAGACTTGTATACAGCATTCTCAATATGTTCCAATCACTTTGTAATGAAGGTTAATCTAGCATGTTACTCCTCTATAACAAAAGCAAATCACTATGGATGCTGGAGATCTGAATTAAAAACAAAAGGTGTTAAAGAAACTAGTCAGATTTGAGGAGAGAAACAGTGTCAACATTTTGAGTCTAATGACATTTCTTTGTAACCAATTGGATTTTAAAAAAAGTTATCTCTATTTCTCTCCACACAGATGCTGCCTGATCTATTGAGTTGCTCCAGGATTCTCTGTTTTCATTAATGTTACTTTCCAAATTTTTTGGTCTACTTTCATGTTAACTTTCCATTATTCACATACACAAAGCTCTTAATTGTTCTGAATGCCAACATTTAATAATCTCTCACCATTTGAACAAAAATATTTTATTTTTCTATGCTCTCTATGAAAGATCATTTCACATTAGTTTCCATGACCAGGTGTGACTAAAATCCTGAGACAAGCAGCCAGGAGCACTTAGAGTCATCGAGTCATACAGTTGTATAGCTTGGAAACAAACCCTTCTGACTAACTTGTCTATGTCGATCTGATATCTAAAATAAATGTAGTCCCATTTGCCAGCATTTGGCCTGTGTCCCTCTGAGACCTTTTTATTCATATACCCATCCAGATGTCTTTTAAATGTTGTAATTGTACTAGCCTCCACCACTGCGTCTGGCAGCTCATTCCATGCGCGTACCACCCTCTGTGTGAAAACGTTGCCCCTTAGACCTCTTTTAAATCTTTCCCCTCTCACCTTAAATCTATGCTGTCTAGTTTTGGACTCCCCTACCCTTGGCTATTTATTCTATCCATGCACCTCATGATTTTATAAACTTCTATAAGATCACTCCTCGGTGTCCAGGGAAAACAGCCCCAGCCTATTCAGCCTCTCTCTCAAGCTCAAACCCTCCAACCTTGGCAACATCCTTGTAAATCTTTTCTGTACACTTTTAAGTTTAACAACATCTTTCCTTTCATGGGGAGAGCAGAATTGAACGTATTATTCCAAAGGCGGCCTAACCAATATCCTGTACAGCTGCAACATGACATCCCAACTCCAATATTCAATGCACTGACCAATAAAGGTAAATGTATTAAACTACCCTGTCTACCTGTGACTCCACCTTCAAAGAAAAATGAAGCTGCATCCCAAGCTCTTTTTGGTCAGCAACACTCCCCTTGCATTAAATGTATAAGTCCATACCTGGTTTGCTTTTCCAAAATACAGCTCACATTTATCTAAATTAAACTACATTCGCCACTCCTCGGCCCATTGGCCCATCTGATCAAGGTCCCATTGTACTCTGAGATAATTTGCTGTTGCTGTTCAATACTATTTAGTGTTCACTACACCACCAATTTTGGTGTCATCTGCAAACTTACTAATAATTCCTCCTATATTCATGTCCAAATCATTTACATAAATGTTGAAAAGTTGTGGACCCAGCGCCTATACTTGCGGCACACTGCTGGTCACAAGCTTCCAATCTGAAAAACAACCCTCTACCACCACCCTCTCTCTCCTACCTTCAAACCGATTTTGTATCCAAATGGCTAGAGCATTCCATGTAATCTAACCTTGCTAACCAGTCTATCATGAGGAACCTTGTCTTTATAGACAATGTCCACTGCTCTGCCTTCATCAATCTTCTTTGTCACTTCTTCAAAACACTCAAGTTAGTAAGACATGATCTTCCACGTACAAAACCATGTTGATTATCCCTAACAGTCCTTGCCTTTCCAACTACATGTAAATCCTGACCGTCAGAATCTCCTCCAACAACTAACCCACCACTGACGACAGGCTCACCAGTCTATAGTTTCCTTGCTTATTCTTAAATAATCACACCACATTAGCCACCTTCCAGTCTTCTAGCACCTCACCCATGGCTATTGATGATGTAATATTGCAGCAAAGGATAGTAGAATGGTGGGTGAGTGGAGAACCCTGAGACAGGCAGCTAGCACCACCTAGAGGAAGGACATGAGATAGGCAGCTGACAGCATCCGGAGGACAGGGTGAGTGATAGAACCAAGACAGTCATTTTGAAAGAATCAGTGAAAGTCACATCACAGGAAAGCTATAAGACAATTGGCTGCTAAGTATAACTGGACATTAGAAAGGTGCCCAGTGTGTCCAGGTGGATAAGTAGCTTTTAAGTCTGTTGTTACTTGTGTCAAAGGATTATTCAATTTTTAAGTTATATTCGGACTGTAAGGTGAAACCTAAATATATTTTTAAAATATAATAATTATTAATATACACTTATTACATTCAAAGTAAGAAGCAAACAGCTGCAGACCTGAAGGTTTAGACAGACAAAGATTAAAAAAAAGTAGTGTGAAAAAAATCAAACAGCGTCATTCCAGAGAAGTTGTGAGTTGATTGGTTGGCAAGTATTTGCTGCTATGTTGACATTGAGAAAAATGCAAATATTTTTAAATAATCTATGTTTACCTACCTTATAATTATTAAAGGGTTTCTAGCAGAAGGGAAATAAGATGTTAATGATTTCATTATTTATCTTACTCTTAAGTGGAAAAGTCTACTGGATTTGAAAATATATGTTAGATAAGAAAATGTTAGTGAGAAGACACACAAACATGGGTCGATTTGGAACGATTGATGTTGCATCACATTAGGGATGGGGATACTTACTCTGTATTCCAGATCCCTGTACAATGTGGGAGATCAATACTGGTCTCTGCAGCAGAGTAAGAATTCAGAACGTTATGTTAGCTGTCCCATGCCAGGATTCAGGTCATCTGCATATCTGGAGAGTGTGGTCAGGTGACCCATGACCTCCAGGATTATTACCAAAATATTGACATTTTATCATGAACATGGATAGAAACTTGAACTGTGGAATCCACGTTTAAACCTAACTGGACTCTTCAATTTGCAAACTGCAGAGCACAAACAGAGAGTATTCATGCAGCCAGGCCTTGCACAATCAACTTCCCACCGAAACCAGACAGACCTGGAACTGCCGGGCCAGGAGCTAATGGCCACATTGTTTCAGAATGAAGCGTTATTTATTCCTCCAGTGAATCTGCTTTGTTAGAAGAATGTTACACAGACCTGGTAGCATGCAGCTTAGTCGGAGGCCAGAGGCATAGCGTGACAAGGAGAGCACTTGAATATGAAGGTTTAAAACCATGTTCTGGAGCATTAAAATATGGAAAATTGTCACTTCGTGGGATCATACTGCTCCTGTCTAATGTTAGCACAGGTCACAGAATCTTCACGAAGGGCGTGAAGAGGGAGATAAAAGGAACACCTAGAGCCCCAGCTCTCTGCAGTTTGCACCTCCTTCTAGGCAGCCGAGCCTCCATCATCCCCAGCTCCTTGTGCCCCGTTGTGAGCATCATCAGACTGACCAGATCCAGAGAGATCTCCTCGGTGAGGCAACCTCAAAATCAGAACCCGCCCTAGATCAGAGGGGATGTCCAAATCGAAGACTGAACATTCTGAAACATCAGACAACCTTCAAAGACTGAGGAACAGTCTGTCCAGCTTTATTGAGTGGTTATTACCAGTCCCTTCAGACAAAGAGTTCAAATACAGTTGTAGGGTTTTGTGGATTGGGTGTAGTGAATCTTCAGAAGTGTGTGTCAGAAAAATATAATTAGTTAATTTTGAGACTGTTTACTGAGAGATTTAAGACTGTTTACTGAAGAATCCTGTGAAGAGATTGATACAGTTTGACAAAGTTTAATTAAAGTATAATAGTAAAAGTCTAATAAATATTGTTTTTCCTTGATAAAGTGTTCAAAAAAGTTAATAAAAGACCTTCCTCTAACCTTTGTCCCTTTTGTCTATCTTATCACATGGCATGCCTGAATTTATAAAGGGTTATAGCAAACTGGTCAAGTTCAATCTTCATATCTTTCACTTTACAACTCGAGGGATACACAATGTGAGGGTAAGGACTCTCTCCTCATAGTCCATGTATATAGCAACCACAAAGGCAGGATAACTAGAAATGTTCTACGTTGGTATAATGAGGACCCAATAAACTAAGAAGCAGAATCTCAAAGGTAATAAACTCTGGATTATTATCCAAACTGTGCGATACTGGCACATGGTATTTGCAACAAAACAGAGTCACTGAGCATTCAAATAGAAATAAATAAGTCATCTGGCAGCCAGTACTAAGTCATGGCTGCAAGATGACATGGATTGAGACCCGAATGTTGAAGAGTATATGATCTTTAAAAAGGACAGGAAGTGAGGAAAAGTTAAAGGGGAGATACTTTAATTTGTAATTGTATTAGCTTAATAGAGAGGGATAAATGAAGTTGAAGAAAAGAGAATGGAGAAACAGTTTGGGAAGAGATGTACAAAGACAAAGGCAAGAAGAAGCCACTTATGGGAGAGGCACACAGATGCCCCAACAGTAATCGTATGTCAGGGCAGGTACAAAGGACGAAATGATATGAACTTGTCAGAACGATACAGTGATAACTGTGGGACATTTTAACATGCATACAGATTACAAGAATCAGATGATCAAAAGTAGCCTAGATGAAGAGTTCATAGGATATTTTCAGGATAGTTTTTGAGAAGATTATGTTCTGCAGCCAACTAGAGGGCAAATTATACTAGAACCTGATGTTTTGCAACAAGATAGAGTTAATTAATGAGTTCCTTGTGAACATTTCCCCCTACGCTGAAGTGAAACAATATATTTGAACTTTACATTCGTTCGAGGGAGAGAAGATTTTTTTGAAAACCAGTATTTTAAACTTGAGTAACTGTTTATGAAGGCAGAAAGCAGAGCTAGCTAAAACAAACTAGCAAAATAGATTAAGAGGTAGGTCAATAGAGAGTCAGTAGTCGGTATTTAAGGGGATATTTCAGAATGCACAAAACAGATACATTCCAACAAGAAATAAAACATCCACGTGGAGGACACACCATCTGTGAATGACTAACAAAGGTGAAGATGATATCAGACTTAAATAGCAAGCATATAATTTTGCAAAGATATAATGTAAAACAGAAGATAGCACAGAATATATATGAACAGCAAAGAATGCTGAAAAAGAGAAAACATTTAGAGTCCAAAAGAAAGCTAAAACCAGAAAATATCAGTTTCTACAGATACCTAAAAAATAGAAAGAGTTAACAAAGTGAATGTTTGTAATATAGGAAATGAGTATGAGGAAAATAATGAAATAGTAGGTGAGTTGAATGTTTTGCATTAGCCTTCACTATAGTAGAGACAAGTAACATCACAGATATAATTGTCAAACAGGAAATTGAAGTAATTGAGGAACTCAAGAAAATTAAAATCACCAGAAACATTGCATTAAGTTGTTGTAATTAGATTGACAGGTACATGTGTCCTACTGGAGTCCATCCTAGGATCTTTAAGGAAATGGCTAGTGAGATGATTGATGCATTCATTTTAATTTTTCAAAATTCTCTAGATTTGGGAAAGTTTTCTTCAGATTAGAAAATAACAATTGTAGTTTCTTTTCAAGGAAATAGAGTTCAACATGGTGAGCGATCAAAAGCTGGAAACTACAGGTTAATAAGGTTAACATTTGTCTTAGGGAAGACTCAGTGCTGACCCTCTGCAGAGTAGGACACGCCCTCAGTGCTGATCCTCCGAGAATGCATATTGTATCCTCAATGATTCCCAACGAGCGCACACAAAGCCCTTTATAACTGAGGCCGATGTGAGATAACTATGGAAAGCTAGCCAGTGCAGTGAAAATTTAAGGAACTTCTATTATCATCATCGAAATAACCTATTGTGCTCAATTCACATTCTTGTAATCATTCGTTAACAAGGGGAGGCATTGGCCTAGTGGTATTATCACTGAAATACTAATTGTGAGACCTTGGTTAAAATCCCACCAAGGCCAATGGTGGAATTTGAAATCAATAAAATCTTGAATTAAGAGTCTAATGATATACATGAGTCTGTTGTCTATTGTTGGAAAGCCCTGAATATTTCACTCATATCCCTTAGGGAAGGAAATCTGCCAACTGCAGGTATGTTTATTGGACGCAGTTCAGAGAAGGTTTACTAGACTACCTGGAATGGGCATGTTGTCTTATGACAAAGATTTGGACAGACTCAGCTCATATCAACTGGAGTTTAGAAGAGTAAGAGTTGACTTCAATAAATCACATTAGATATTGAGAGGTCTTGACAGGTTGAATGCAGAGAGGATGTTTCCTGTTTGGAATCCTGGGTCCTTATTTAAGACAGAGATAAGAAGAAATTGTTTCTCACAGAAGGTTATGAGCATTTGAATGTCTTCCTCAAAAGGCGATGGGTACAGAGTATTTGAATATTTTCAAGGCAGAGCAATTTAGATTCTTGATAATGTTATGGACCAGGCCAGACCCCCTTAACACATTTCAAGAAAATAGTCTGGACTCTAACTTTGCTAGTCATTTTAAGCATATGTTAGCTGGATACTCTAGGAGTGATGCAGCTGACCCAACCACTTAGTTTTCAACAAAACAAAATTTATTTGCAAGGTTACCAAATGAATCACAAGCAAAAGAGATCAGAATACAGAATAACTTAACCAATCCAAAAACCCAACAGATTATCCCAACTTAATGATACTGTTCCAAATACTTGCAACAATCCCCATAAACAGTCCTTGGAGAAAAACAGGAGAGATGTCAGAGAAAGAGAGGACCAGCATGGACCTGATTCTTTAGTTCTAGCAGCTTCACAACTGACTGACTACTTTCAGTGAACAGCCAGACTGCTAAAACCAAATCAAACCAGAGAAAAGCTGAGTTGGGAGAACTGGCCTCTCCCCTTTCATTGTACAAATGTTTAGTTTTAAAACTTGAAAGCCTTTTGTCTGAGGCAGTATCTGTTATTTAGAATCAACTTTGACCTAAACCCCTTCAAACCTAGACTTTTCACAATCATTGTTTTTGACAACTTTTCTGGAAAAAAAACAAAGGACAGCATAACCTTGAAAAAGGAGCAACATCATCACCATAAGCAGGGTTTTGAAAGGTTATTGGGTTGGAGGGATTGTCAAGTACTCACGTTAGTCGTGATCTTTTTAAATGGTGACACAGGCCCGGGCTGCTGAGAAACCCGGGCATGCTCCCTAAACGTTGTATTTTGGGGCACACCTGTGTCAAAGTGAAATTGCTTTTCCTATAATAAACAGGTTATTTGAGCTGATTGTGCCTTCAGAGAGCTTGATACCTCCTGGACCTTTAACTTCATCAAATATGAATGGCATTTGTTAAATTTCCCCTATCAAATTCAAAATATAACAACTTAATACATAACAGGTACCAAAGATGGTGAGTGAGTCCAGAAATTCAGAGTACATGGGGCTTAATGTTAGCCTAGGCTAATCAACAATCTGTGAGTTATTGATTCCCACTCATGATAGCAATTTACCAAGTGCATTGCAGCTTGCGCACTGTGTAAAATCAATGTAATCTGGATCAATGTGACGCGAACAAACAATTTTATTAAGTACTACTTTTTTTCTATGGAAGACATTCCATTTAAAATTTCGAAGAAATCAGTCAGTGGGTGTTTGCTGCATTTTGTGCAGTGAATAATATGGTTTAGGCAAGTTATAATTCAGCATGATTTGTCTGCAAAATAAAATTCACAATTTAATGCATGAACATACTCACCTGTTCTAAAACCAGAGCTTCATAAATAGGAAACAGAGCTGGCTGAGGGATAGACAATCTATGGTTCAGGCTTTTTCATAATCTGCAGTAATTAAACATTTTTGTGGGTCATTAGCATGCTGCTGTGAGAATCTTTGTAATTGTTGCACATGAATAGGTTGCGCATTGGATGTGTTAGTTTATCTTCTAATTATTTTAAAGTGGTATTGTCATCCTTTAATTGGTGCTGAGATCATTTCCAACTTGTTTAGAGACATACCACACAGTCAGGAAACCTCAGAACTCCACTTCTCACTTCTTATGCATTTCTGATTGTAATCAATCATAATTGGTAGCTGTGCATTCAGTTACCTTGGCTCTAAACTGTAACCTGCTTCGCTTTCTCACTCCGTTATCTTTTCAATTCTTTATGACCAGCTCTTTGGCCCATATCTTTGATCATCTATTGTAATATCTCCTTATGAGACTTGCCAAATTTTGCTTGATAACATTGTTTCAAAATACATTGGTAAATTTGCAACATTAAAGACACCAGGTAAATGCACCTTATTGTTGAAATCTGAAAACAGCTTTGTGTTACAAACATTGCATTTCGATGCTTGTGTATATGGAATTACTCCCTGAAAAGTGGCATTTGCTTTTTTTAGTTGCATTCAGTTAGCAAAATGGCTCTTTCAAATTTATTGTTTAATGACTTATTGATTATATAAATATTCAATATTATGAAAATATTGCATATGAGTAGAATATGGAATTGCTACACCTATAATTAATGGGTTATTTGATCTGACAGTGCTTTCAGTAAGCCTAATCCCTCCTGGGCCTTTAACCTCATCAAATATGATTAGTATTTGTTAAATTTGCCCTATCAAATTCAAAATGGAATGTAACACAATACAGCAGATAACTAGCAGAACTGGCATTGTTCATGTTAAGTAGTTTCAGCAGCTGCATTGACTTATCAGATATGTGGTGACTCTGGTGTCTGAGAATTATGGGAAAGGTCAGGGGCTTGTGCAAGGAACCAGGATTCAGCTGGAGTAGGATTGGAAATGTTGTGGTGGAGCCCTCATTAAAGATTATAAATAGAGACTTGCTAGCTGTACTTGCAACTGAAGAACAGATAAAATACCAGAGAGCTGTCAAAGTTCATAGCACCACAGACAACACATGAAGTGGAAGAATGAACATGTGTGCATTGTGTGATTGTTCTTACATCAACAGTTACTCACCATAACAGCACCAATAGGCTTTTTGGCCTTTCAAGCCTGTTCCATCATTAACATCAGGGTTGATCTTCTCACTTAGTATCTGCATTATAATTGGTATCATGTAATATTCAAAGTTCCGTGGAACTCTGACTTAAATATTTTCTAAAAATTATATTGATAACTTCCCATTTTAAATATTGATGCCAGTCAAACTTCAATCCAGATCAATGTGAAAATTCAGAAGATTCAGGCAGTCTGTAGTTTGAGAATTACCTAATGGTTGACAACTCCTCCCTAATTTCAATTTTCACAGCTGAAGCAAGCTTTTCAACTTTGAAGGCACCACAACACTTAATGTTTAATAAGGATGATAAACTATCTCATAATCACAGAGCAACCGTTCATTTTTCCATTGCTACTGAAATAAAAATAACAAGGAGTTTACAAATTCAACCTCAACATGAGGATTGCCTAATATTTTTTCCCGGTGCACTTTTGCTAATTTATTACAGAACTTCCTAATTGCATTTGCTATGCCAATTTGCACACTGTCTCCTGCTGCAGCCTGTGTGATTCACTCTCATTCTGTGAAACACAAAAGTGAATGATGTTAGAATTGTACAATTGAGCGCATTTCAGATTAAAACACCAGTGTTAGTACAATGAATAATTTCCTAGTGAACACTGATTTGAAATTGCAAGAAAACTGATTGCATGTGGTTTTGTCCTGAGCAATAACTGCTGGATATTTTCTCATCAAACATTTCAGCAACGCCATTGCATACCTCTGGAGCAGATGGAACTTGATCCCAGACCTCCTGGTTCAGAACTGGGGATACTACCATTGCACCACAAGATCCCTCCTGTTTTCATTTCAAAAATATACAGTAGTGCCTCGACATACGAATGACCCCGTTCACGAACAAATCGGTTTACGAACAGGATTGTACGTAACATTTTGTTTCAACGTACGTACGAAATTCAAGGTACAAACGAAGGTACAAATGCAAAAAGCGTGGTTTCATTGTTCTGCTTTGCTACGCACTTGTTGGACGCAAAAGCTCTTGGGCCCCGCGTGATCTCATTCAGTTCGTCTTTGGTGCGTGCGCTGTGAACAGCGTTCGTTGCTACGTCCAAGCATTCTTACGCTATCCGAACAATGGGAAAAATTGATTCAGTTCGCGAACTTTTCAGTTCGTGAACCGGGTCCCGGAACGGATTAAGTTCGTAAATCAAGGCGCTACTGTACTTTATTCATAAAAAATATCTTTATACATATGCATAGTAACAAATGCAATTCGGATCTGTACAGGATGAAGGAAACAAACAAACATTGGAGTTTGACTATCCAAGGAACAAAGTAAAGGCCTCGCTTAATTCTGCAGGATTATATTTACATATATTTGAGGTACAGTCTGTCCTGATATAACGTGACAGTTCTGTTCCTGTGTGATCCCACATTATAAGAAAATTGTGTAATAGCAACACAATTGAAACCAATGGCACAGAAATCATGTTATAACCAATACAGGTAAGGAAAGTTCACGTTTTACATATAATGGTCTAAATTCTTCAATCGCGTTATCACCATTTCACATTGAAGAAATGCATGTCATGGCAGAAACAACTATAGTAGGTGGGTCCAATAACTGAACAGACTTCAATTTAATTTAACAGAAAGACATCAGGCAGTGGCTTTTCCCCAGCACGCCTTGGCAGCAGATATCCCAAGCTTTAGTGCGTCCCTCAGCACACAGTCCTGGACCAGTCTGCAACACTTGGTCGAGATCAATTCCTTGGTCTGGAAGTTTTGGTTTCAAAGACCAACCTTCACAGAGCTGATGGTCTTTCAGATGCAGTTGATGTTTGTTTCAGTGTGTGTCCTAGGGAACAGGCCATAGAGCACAGTGTTCTGCATCATGGAACTGCTCGGGACGAACCTCGACAAAAACCATTGTATCTCTCTCCGGGCTTCCTTTGCAGACTTCCTCTCCTTGCACTTAGACTTCCTTTTTTTTCTGGCTCTTCTTCATTTCAGTTTTGCAGTCTTTTGTTTCTTTCTTCACAATGTACTTTACTATGGTTTTTGGTGAGTGTTTCCTTATTCATTTGATTATTAAAGATGACAGAAGAAAAGAACAGGGAGGAAGCAAAACTTTTATCATCATTTCCTAAGCCAAAATATTCATAGTAAAGGAGTTTGCAAGGAGCCTGGGTAGTAGTGGCTTTACAGAGACTTTCAAACAGTGGATCCAGATGGTTGGTTCCAAGGAAGTTGGGGGAGATGTTGGTAAAAGGTAGAGATCGTCCATGGGGAGATTTACTAAGGTGCACAAAGGTTTGTTATTCTGAGCAGTCAGGATAGGAAATCCCCAGGAATGTTTCAATATTAAGTTTTGAGAATAATAGTTGGGGCATCATGTTGAGGTTGTACAGGATGTTGGTGAGGTCTCTTCTATGTGCAGTTCTTCATAGAAAGGATATTATTAAACTGGAGAGGGCTCCGAAAAGATTTACCAGGATGCTGCCAGGAATGCTGCCAGGTTTGAGTTATAAAAATAGTCTGGATAGGCTGGGACTTCTGTCACTGGAACATCGGAGATTGAGGCATGACTTTAAAAAGGTTTGTAAAATCATGAAGGGCATAGATAAGGTGTGGGAGTTCAACATTGTAGTGGTTGGAACTATGGCCAGGGAGATCTCACTAACTATGGAGATTCTTGATTGGGCTTGTTAATCTGGGTCAATCTGGGAGTCCTATCTGACCAATAAAAACAGAAGATTCAGAAGGTCGCCTCAGTCTCGGGAGTGGTTTTGAGCTGGCTGCTCAGAGCCCATGTACTGTGCACATGAAAACAATGAGTGATTTGTTGACAGGATACCAGCCTGTGCACACTTACTTCAAAAACTAGGGGCATATTTTAAGGTGAGAGCAGCAAGATTTAGAAAGGGCATGAGGGACAACTTTTCTAAACAGAGCATGGTTAGCATGTGGAATGAACTGCCAGAGGAAGTGGTGGATACACTTAGAACCTTTAAAAGACATTTTGATAAGTACATGAATAGTTTGGAGAGATATGAGCCAAATACAGGTAGTTCGGGCTACTTTCATTTGAGATCATGTTCAACATGGACCAAAGGGTCTGATTCATGCTGGATGAATCTATGAGGGGCATAGACAGGTTAAACCGGAAGACATTTTTCCCCTTGGTGGAGTGGTCAATGACCAGGGGGCATAGATTTAAGAGAAGGGTCAGGAAGTTTAGAAAGGATGTGAGAAAGATATTTTTGTCTAGAATCTGGAATTCAGTGCCTGTAAGAGTGGTTGAGGCAGAAATGCTCATGTCATTTAACAAGTGTTCAGAAATACACTTGTAATGCCAAAACATGCAAGGCTATGGAGAAAGTGAGGAGTGCAGATGCCTGCACGAAAAGCAAAGAAAATTCCCAGCTGCTTTTCTCTTTGGTAAATTGTTTTCTTTCATCCCTTTCCCTGTCTCCATCACCCTCACTTCCAACAACAGTTGCAAGCATCTCATTGACATCTTTCTCACAAGCATTGAAACAATCAACTTTTTCAGCTCCTTCCCTCCCTTTTCCTAACCCATTGGACGGGTTATAAGACTCAAAACGTTAATTGTGTTTTCTCTCCATGGATGCTGCCAAATCTGCTGAGTTTCTCCAGGAATTTCTTTTTAAGATCTCCGACTTCCACAGTTCTTTGCTTCATCAGCAGGTGAGTGGCAGTAAATTCTGCAGCCAGTAACTCACTTCTTGACTCCCCAAAGCTTGTTCATCATCTACAATACACAAGTCAAGAATGTCATGGAATACTCTTCACTTACCTATAAGGTTGAAATGCAACAACAGCCAAGAAGCTTAACACTATCCAACCCAAAGCACCCCCACTTGATTCGAACCACACCCACAATCATTCATTCTCTCCACCACCAATGCTCAGTAATGGCAGTGTGTAACAACCAGAGAATGCATTGCGCAAATCCACCAAAGATCTTGGACAGTACCTTCCAAACACATAACCAATACCATCTAGAAAGGCATGAGCTATGGTTACATTTGAACACCAAGGTCCCGTCCAAACCCCTCACTATCCTAATGTGGAAATATATCACTGTTCCTTCAGTATTGCTGGGTCTTCTTATCCTAGAATTCCATCCCTAATGCCATCATAATCCATCTGGAGCATCAAACTGCAGCGGTTCATTCTCAACTGCATTTTGAGTTGAGCAATAACTGCTGGCCCAGCCAGCGGTGTTAACTTTTCATAAGTGACTAAAAGATTTACACACTCCTGGGGTCTTCCAGCCAATTTTGACAGAGCACTGTCAGCAAATAATCACGGAATTCCAGAGGTCCACAGCACAGAAAAAAGCCCTTCAGCCCATCGAGTCTGCATCAAGCAAAAACAATCAGCAAAATATTTTAATCCCGTTTTCCAGCGCTTGTCCCATAGCCTTGTATCAGAGTAAAAAAGTATCAGTCTATAATCCAAGTCTTATGACCCTTCTTGACATGGTCCAATGGGTGAGGAAAAGGGAGGGAAGGAGCTGGAGCAGTTGAGCGTCTCAATGTTTGTGAGAAAGAAAACAATGAGATGCGTGCAACTGTTGTTGGAAGTGAGGATGATGGACACAGGGAAAGGGATAAAAGAACACAATTTATTAAAGAGAAAAGCAGCTGGGAATTTTCTTTACTTTCCACCAATTTTAGTATCGGAAACCATAAAACGATGGAGTTTGCCATTAAAACCCTTCTGGTTCTCTATTATGCCAATGGCAAGGAAACTTGGAACCCTTATTCTACTGCTTGACTCACATTAATAACTCTACCTGAGATGGCCTAGGGAACCATTAAATTGCATCAATACACAATTAAAAGCTATATTCCAAAGGCATGCAATGATTTAAAGTGTGGTTCTCCACCATATTGTCAAGGGAAATTTGGAATGGGCAATATATGTTGTCTTTGGCAGAGGTGCTCATATCTCACCAATTAATTTTACAAGAGGTGGGCGTGACTTGGACTTAAGGGAAGGCAGGTAAGGACCTACTGTGTGAAATAGCAAATTTGAGAGAGAGTAATCACTTTTGGGAATTAGGGCATCATTGGTGAAGGTATGAACAGGTTTGAGAAAATATCACAATGAAAGGAAAGTTAAAGGTGAAACATTTTGAAAGAGTCATTATAATAAACAGGGAAAACGTTTCCTTTTCCCAATCACATACACCAAGAAAGTAGGATTGGAAGGGAAGTGTTTTGTAGATGAGAACACTACAGGTGAATGATTAAGAATTACTTTACATGTGATTGATATGATAGGTATAGTGAACCCTGGAGATGGACTGTTGGGAGATTTATTTTGGAAAAAGAGATTAGAGAGAATAATTGGATTGTGAAATCAGAGAGAGGAATAATGTTTCTATTATGGTCTAAATAAAACCATATGTAAGTCCCATTTTCTTGGTCAGTTGTTGATACTGGTCTGGAAGTATAATTGAATCCTATATAGGACCTATGTGGCAATCATTGCCCATTCCACATCACCATGATGATTGTAAACCAAGCAATGATAAGAGGGTAACCTATTTTATACAGTACCACCATCCCCTTTCCTCCAGACTAAAGACCTGAAAATTCAATGTTTGAATGTTGTCATGGTATCATTTAGATGATGTAAAATATGGACAGCTGATCACTGAATTCCATCATCCAATATCATATCAAAAGGGACCAAACTCCTGACAGAAAATGGCCATAGACATTGCTTGTTAGGTTGGCCAGTTTTCGTGAAATCAATGTAACTTTGACAGAAGACAGTCTGAGCTGAAATTATCAAGTCTCCTCAAAGGCAATAAATCCAGTCAACTCCTCAGGTGCATGCAATGACCCTCATCTTCTATGTGATTTACATCATGGTGAGAATCCTCACATGTAGGAGATGGAATCTCAATTATAATTACCAAGCCTCAAAACAAACATTTGAGCAGACAGGGAATATACAACTAGTTGCTATTTCAATGGGCTTCTCTGACAGAGCAGGAGAGATGAAGCTAGGAAGGCAGAGCTAAACACACGCTAAGGACTTTCTCTTTCTCTATCTCGCTCTCTGTCCCTCAACACACAATGTGCCCAGTTCCTGCGGAAACAGCAGAGAAGAAGTTTTGGAAAGTTGAGAAATTTAAAAATAAATGCAACCTTCACTACTGCTAACGATCCAAAAGGCCAACAAATAAACTGTGGTCTCAGGTTAAATACTCACTCCTCAAGGACACCCATTAGACCCTAAATTGTACATTCGGTGTATTTGCAGAATGTGTTATTACATATTTATTATTTTCTTTAGATTGAGCAGATACTAAAATTACTCAATTTTAATTAAAGTAAACCTTTCGACTGGTTCCTGACTGCTATCACAGAAATGTTTGAAATAACTCGTCAGAAACCACTGTCCTGTCACCAAGTAAGTAACCCTTTATTGACATGGGCACAGTACTTGACACTGGTCCAGCTTCCTCAGGGGCAGCTTTTAGAGTGAACAGAATCCCTGACACTCCTGCTTATTTTTAATTAAACAGTACAGTTTACAAAACAATTAACATTAAGAACTGTATACAGAGAAATAGCAATTTACAAGGGAGAAGAGTGGCAAAGCCAGGCCCCAAACCTCACCGTTCAACCAGGTTTCAGGGAAATGAGGACAAACCTTAAATCCCACTTTCAATCATCACAAAATAGTAACAGTAACATATATAGACAGTCCAATTAGATTTTTTAAAAAGTGCATAGAATCCAGATCCTGACTTAGGGGGGGAGAACATTGGGAGTGAAGAAAATTGTTTTTACAGTCAAGACAAGAAGGAAAAAAGAGGCAATGCTATCTTCTTTGAAGAAGGGCTAGCATGCCTCTGACATGTAAAGAGCACCCCCTGGAGTTGGTAACCCTCTTCCTTTCTGCTTAAATTAATTACTTCTTTTTAACATAATTTTGTTTTTCTTCTGTTTTTAATGTAATATGCTATGTGATAGGTTAAAGCTCAGAAGATGGCGGGCAGGACAACTGCCTTATCTTTCACTCCCAGCCTCCTCCCACCTTGCACACACACATACACTGTGAAAAACTTAGTTCAAGGTCTCATACTCAGTTCAACCTGCTGGGTTCAAACATTTAGCTAATTTCTTTGAAGGTGATGAAGAAACCTTGAACATCAGAGTATTTGACACTGCTATGACAGCTTAAGGTTTAAGACCAGTTCCACACAAGTCATTGTCTTAATTGTCTCATCAACAGAAAATTAAACTGATCAGTTTAAAAAGATAGCTGAGGCAAAATCGTAGCACTTCAGTTCAGTACAAAACACTTTAAAAATAAACAGGTACCACCAGCGCCATGCACTAGTTTCACAGCTGCAGTATCTTCCATCTACCAATCTCAGATATCAAACTAGATTGTTTTGAAATGATGAGTTTGTTACAGATACATAAATATCAAGAAAATTAAATAATGCCCTCAGGGTATTTTTTCAGGAGAACAATTATGCCATAAGAGGGCTTATTATTAAAATCACTGTGATGATCAGTGAACCAACTAATGGGCCAATTCTTATGGAAATGATTATTTGCATTCCAAAAATTTCTATGAATCAGTTGGAAAATAGTAATTAAATGCTCCTCAATTTACCTAGTCAGAATAGCAGGGGCATAATGATTAACAGAAAACCACAGTTTCATTGTAAGAATTTGCAAGTGTTTGTCTTGATGTGTATATAAGGTGGATGGAGTGTGATCGTTGGTGGATTGGGGTGTGTGCAACAGACAGATTTTTAAACAGTGATGAGTTATCAGAGGGATTATGGAGATGGGATAGGGTGTGGAATTGTTGCCAAGATGAGATCATCAATGATCATACCAAATGGTTGAGTAGGCTCAAGGGGTTGAATGGCCTACTGATGTTTTATGATCCCTGAGCGTATGGTCAATTTGAAATGCCAACAGCAAGCTCGGTATGCATTTCGATAAAGAGGATTCTGTATTTACTTGTTCACCCAGAAAATCTACTGTCGCATTGCTCACTCACACACAGACACTCACATGAAGTCAAGGAAAATCGTTGGATTGTCTTTTGCAAGTGATAAATTAATTAATAATAGACAACTCACACTGAATATCTAAAAGAAAAGATTGTGCAGTGTTGATGAAAAAGAGGTCTTCACTCAAGAA
The DNA here is from genome assembly GCF_037043375.1 of Chiloscyllium plagiosum. Lineage (NCBI taxonomy): Eukaryota > Metazoa > Chordata > Chondrichthyes > Orectolobiformes > Hemiscylliidae > Chiloscyllium > Chiloscyllium plagiosum. The sequence continues at coordinate 21,597,359 of NW_028270149.1, forward strand.
TTAGAGTGACTTCAGTAGCTGGGGTGATACTTTCGAATTTCTGCAGGATTGCCTCAAGGAGCTGATTTTCCAAAAAAAATCATGATGTAAGTTCCTTGTAGATTCATTACCAGAAGGTCTGTTTTTGTTTAGTATACTTGAAAAGGATCAGGCTTGTTGACTGTATGAAGCTGCAGTTCCTAGATCTTGAGGATGTAAGCATTGCGGCTCTTTCTGTTGCTGTCTCTATAGTTGTCATTCAGTGCTGCTTTAGACAACACATAAAACATCTATGGAAAGGGAAGCCAAGATGGCTGCCTGACCTTACGGCATCCTTCACGTCTCCCTTCCAAATGTGGTTTAAATGAATTAGCCACAACTAAGGTCTTTGTGTGAAAATGTTCAACTTAGGGATCTGAGACAACACTATATTTTATTCTAAACAGGCCAATACAGCCAGAAAACACCTTTTGAATGATTCAATATATGGATGCTGACACATTTTAGTCTGGAAGGTGGACTCTTGTCCTTCTGAGACAATGTTGTCAAGTCAAGTCAGGTCAAGGCGTGGCCATCTTTTGTGGGCCTTTAATGTCTACTTCTAAAAAGAGAAGTTAGCTCCAGAAGATTCCAAACCATTTGCAGTCCATGTTTTGAATGTTATGGGTAGTTTAAGTAAATGGGCAAAAAGTTGGCAAATAGTGTATAATGTAGAAGTTGTTCACTTTGGAAAGGAGAGCAAAAAACAGTATTATGTAAATAGAGTAGAACTGCAGAAAGCTGCAACACAAAGGGACTTTGGGGTATTGTGCATGAAACAAAGCATAATGGCACATAGGTGCAGCAGGTAGTCTCAAAGTAACCACATTTGTAAGGTATAGAGACCTTGAAACAAACATGGACACAAGAACTCCCAAGGAAAGGGGCAGCAAAGTTGTTCCCAAAGTTCTTGATATCCCCCTTTACAGTTAACTCTTCTGCATCCCAGCATCCCTCCAATTCCTAGAATTGACTTCCCCACTTTCCCACCACAATTATGGACCCTGATAAATGCCCTTGACTTTCATTGAGCTGAACCACAAGCTGACCAAGACCTACCCTCCTGACTAACTTGGACAGACAGTTCCAACTGATGACTGCTCAGAAGCCTGACTGATTTGTACGTAGTTCCTTGCCTGAGTTTCTGTGTTTCCCTGAATTGTTGCACTAAATCTGCAAGGCTCACCATGGCCTGTCATAATACAGATCCCCTGAGCATGACCATCCCAACCAGACAACAGACTGTGTAAGTCCCTAGATGTGTATTGCATGATGCCCTTGGCTTACCGTGGCAGGACCTCCAAATGAAGGTTGTCTTTTTTGGCATGACTGTGGACGACTTAGACATTCTGATGTGGCCATTTGGTTGGTGCACATGCAGTGTGTTTGCTACATACGTGGATGGCATGTGGTGTAGTTGTGAGATTGATGTAGAATGTTGGCATACAACCACATGTCTACCCTGTTGAGTGATCACTGCTGGCAAACGCAAGTTACCTGGCTTTCTACTACACTAAACAGCGAAACAAAACAGAAGGACATTGAGCCTTTAAACTCTGGTTGAGGGAGAAAACCCCAAAAAGGCAAGATAGCTGCTATGAGTTTCCAAGCAGCCACAAAATGAGTGAGGATTAACAGAGCAAGTGAGCAGTCATTTGATTAAACTTGTTTCAATGCATGATTGTCTGTCCCTAAATGCCTACCCCAAAAGATGACAGTGTTGGACTGGGGTGTACAAAGTTAAAAATCACACAACACCAGGTTATAGTCCAACAGGTTTAATTGCAAGCACCACTAGCTTTCGGAGCGACACCACTACCACCTGATGAAGGAGCGTCGCTCCGAAAGCTAGTGTGCTTCCAATTAAACCTGTTGGACAATAACCTGGTGTTCTGTGATTTTTAACTTTATACCCTAAAGATGGTTACGTAAATTCACCTCCGTCTTATTGTGGCTGAAACATCATGAGGAAACGTTCAATGAATGAGAAACTATTGTTATTCTGAAGGAATGATTTCCTCACTGAAATATGACTCACAAACAGACATACATAAGTTTTATGGGTATTTGGAAAAAATGAACCTTTTTGACCAAAGTATGATCTTTATTTTACTATAAGCATTCTCAATGCTAATATATAGCTGCAGAATAATTGCATTGTGGAATGAATAATAGAGATAAATCAAAATATTCCAGTTGAAAACAAAACAAGGTGCAATTTCTCAGATAAGGAAGTTAATGGTTGAAAAGTGATTGGGATTGTTGTGATTGTGTTTCCATGCTGAGTAATTGCCTCTCCATGTTGTCACCAGTGTTAAATTCTGCTATAAGTCCATGACCCAAGCCTCCATTGAGCTTTCCCATCTACAGAGGAGATGTCTTTACTTTGCGCTTACAACATTTTTAACTGTTTGTGGTTGATGGACAGTGTTGTGAAAAAAATCACTCAATGTTCTATAAAAAAATTACCAGGAGGTGCAGAAAATCTTTCACGAAATTAAACTTTAATCTTGCAAAATCAAAGCTGTGGGAATCAGCAAATATCTTCCCTGACTCCCCACAAGCTCGTTGTTCTTCTGCAGTTTATTTTTCTTCCCCCCACATTACTGCCTAACTGCGGTAGTGCTTATGTTTTCCCCAGCACCCATGTTGTGTGTGTACAGGTGAGACACACAGTGAAAGACACAAGGTGCGTGAATCTTTATTCAAATTTCCACCACCAGTAAGAAAAGAAACACCCGAGTGGCCAGTGACAAGCACTGCCCTTCACATCAAAGGGCAATGCTGTGTGATCAAACAGCGAAGGGGAGGGCAGGGATTAAATCAAAATAGACTTGGAGGGGGAAATAATGCACTCCACTCCCTGCGGCGCCCACCTCTCCCTGAACAACTCCAGGGTGTTGGTGGAGACCGCATGCTCCTTTTCCAGAGACACCCGAGCTCTAACATAACCGCGGAAGAGGGACAGGCAGTCGTCCCCAACGACCCCATCCATGGCCCACTGCCTGGACCTATTTATGGCCAGTTTGGCCAGGCTCAGGAGCAGACCCACGAGGACATCTCTTCTGCAGTTTATTTTTGTTTTTCGGTAGTGCTTATTTTTTCCCCAGCACCCATGGTGTGTGTGTGTGCAGGTGTGAGACACAGTAAGAGACACAAGGCGTACAAATCTTTATTCAATTTCCACCACCAGGAAGTTAGGAAAACACCCGAGTGGCCAGTGGCAAACAGTGCCCTTCACTAAAGGGCAATGCTGTGTGATCAACCAGTGGAGGGGAGGGCAGGGATTAAATCAAAATAGACTTGGAGGGGGAAATAATGCACGCCACTCCCTGTGGCACCCACCTCTCCCTGAACAACTCCAGGGTGTTGGTGGAGACCGCGTGCTCCTTTTCCAGAGACACCCGAGCTCTAACGTAACCGTGGAAGAGGGGCAGGCAGTCGTCCCCAACGACCCCGTCCACGGCCCACTGCCTGGACCTATTTATGGCCAGTTTGGCCAGGCTCAGGAGCAGACCTACGAGGACGTCTCTTCTGCAGTTTTATACAGTTGTTGTTCCCGTGCTTATTGGATAACATTAGCATAGCCTGTCATGCTGGCTTGCTTTGACTTTCTCAACTAATCATCGTCTGCCACACTGGTTCCCTAGATTACACTTAACCTATCACATTACCCCACCATCATCTTCAGCATTTGCTCATCTACCAGTGATTTAACAAGCCTATCACAATTCACTACCATTATCTGTGACTGGCACGATGCTGGGCATGCATTGCAACACTAAGTTAACTACATAACTGCCAGAATAACTTACATAACAGGAAGTGCAGGTAGTAATGAACAAGAGACAAAAGTACTTTTGGGTATGGAGGAAGTGTTCAAACTTCATCGTCTAGCTCCGATTAGAATATTATGCATGCGACCCCTTCCTAGATCAAGAATCAACCAAAAATCACAAAGCACAAGAACTTAGCAGCAAGTTGCCATTTCAACTCCTTTGAAATTGTACCCCACTCCTGCCAATGTTTTTTTTTAACACAAATGATGGTAGTCAGCCAACAATCGTATAGGTAATGTCAGAGCTCTAGGTGAAAGTGAGGACTGCAGATGCTGGAGATTAGAGCCAAGAGTGTGGTGCTGGAAAAACACAGCAGGTCAGGCAGCATTCAAGGAGCAGGAGAATCAATGTTTCGGGCAAGAGCCCTTCATCAGGAATGAGGCTGTGAGCCGTAAGGCTGGTGAAATAAATGAGAGGGGGGTGGGGCTGGAGGGAAGATAGCTGAGACTGCAATAGGTGGATGGAGGTTGGGGTGAAGGTGATAAGTCATAGAGGAGGGTGAAATCAATAGGTGGCAAGGAAAATGGACAGGTAGGACAGGTCAGGAAGGCCATGCTAAGCTGGAAGTTTGGAACTAGGATAAAATGGAGGGAAGGGAAATGAGGAAACTGGTGAAATCCACATTGATGCAGTGAGGTTGAAGGGTCCCGAGGTGGAAGATGTCACGTTCTTCCTCCAGGTGGGTGGTTAGGGAGTGGTGATGTAGGACGCCCAGGACCTGCATGTCCTTAGCAGAGTGGGAGGGGGAGTTGAAGTGTTCAGCCATGGGGTGCAGAGGTTGGTTGGTGTGGGTATCCCAGAGTTGATTTCTGAAGCGCTCTGCGAGTAGGCATCCTGTCTCCCCAATGCAGAGCTGACCGCATCAGGAGCAACAGAAATTGTATGTGTGGAAGTGCCCTGCAGGGTGGTTTCAAAAGTAGTCAATTGCTACATGGACAACCTAGAAAATACAAGGAGGTACTTTGTGTAGCATCAGCAGAAGATGAGCTTGCTGTCTTGTCATTGTGATGCAATCTTGTTCTTCGTTTTGTAGCCGTTATGAATCATGATTTGTAGAATTTATATTGTGCTTCTCAGAAATAAATGACACGCTGAAATATTTCTTTGACATATTCCAAATGACAGATTAGGACAATTCCATACTCAGAAAAGTGTTGAGTGCACTCTCCAGCCAAATTTAGGCATTTATAAGTAAGAACCCAGAGAGAACTAATTGCAAAACCTGATCATTAGGGATGTGAATACAGATGATTAAATAAAATGTATTGTCTGAGGGAATTATAACCGATAGGGCAGTGAAAGTGCTTGTTGTTTGCCAAGTACTGTGGAGATATTGGAATTAAGCAGACAGCTGCCGGGAAATAAATAAAATGATTGAAGGACAACGAACTAAAAAACACATCACTGAAATTCACTATCTCACTGGAACAAACATGTAACCAGTATCAAGGTTGGAAGAGCAGACCTTTGAATTCTGAGAATGAATATCATTCATCCTTGCTGAAAACAATTACCTTGGCAGCAATTAGGCTGCAATTTTGGTAATGAGCTGTATGGGTCAAAGAACGCTCTCGCTTCTCTTTCATACCCACTCTTTGTTCTTTTCCATAATCCTCATATATGCTAAATTACTCAAACTGGCTCATTTATTCCAAGGACCGAGACAAAACACTGGGATTTTTTAATTTAAAAATCCATATAGTTCTAATAGTTATTATTTTTTAAAATCATGATTCTTATGAAAAAATGTGATAAACTCATCAGTTTTCTGTGAATCTACCTCTTACATTGATTTCATGTCTTTGGCTTAGAATGTACTTGCATCATCAAAATGAGTTAAGCAAAACTATTGCAATAAAAAAGCATAACTTTAATATTTTCAAAGTGCTATTCCACCATGGAGGGAATCCTGAGTCAGGTCATTTGCAAGTTATTGACTTGGTCGCAGCATGTGAGCATCACTGACTGGGATAGTATTTATCCCCATCCCAGAGAGATGGTAGTGAGCTGTCTCCTTGAACTGCAGTTCTTGCAGTGTAAGTGCACCCGCAGATCTGCTTGGGAGGGAGTTCCTGAATTTTGAGCCAGCGACACTGAAGGAACGACAATATATTTCCAAGTCAAATGGTGAGTGGCTGGGAACACGTAGGTGGTGTGATCTTAAGTCTCTGCTGCCCTCGACTATCGAGGTAGTTGTGATCACATGTTTGGATAGTACTGTTTAAGGAGCCTTCGTGAGATGCTGCAATTCATTTTGTAAATGGTACATATTGCTACCACTTACTGTCGGAGCGAGTGAATGTTGAGGATGGAGATTGGGAGAAATGTCCCCTGATTCGCATTGACTTCAGTTTTGCTCAGGCCTCCTGATGCAGCTCTCAGTCAATGCTGCCTTGATATTAAGTGTCCTGGCTGGCGTTGGGCTTCTCGTCTGTTGAAGGAGCTGCTCATTTTGGCAAGTTGAGATTCCACAACATCCTGCCTTTGGCTTTGAGAAGTCAGGAGGTGAGTTAACCACTTAAGGATTCCCATTCTATGACCTCCTCCTGTAGTCACCGTAATTATATGGCTGGTCTGGTTCCGTTTCCGATAAATAGTAATACCTAGGATATTGATCATGGTGTTTCAATTATGGTAATGACATTGAATATGAGGGGGAACTTATTAGATTTTCTTTTATTGGAGATGGTCATTGCCAGGCCCCTGTGTGGAGCAACTATTACTATCTATTTATCTGTCCATGCTTGTATGTTGTCAGAATCTTGCAACATATGGACAGAGACTGTTTCACTGAGGAGTGCAGAATGACGCAGGTCACTGTGCAATTATCACCGAACATCCATAATTCTAGTCTTATGATAGAGGGAAGGTCATTAGTGAAGCAGCTGAGGCTTGTTGGTCTAGGACACTGTTCTGAGGAACTCTCGCAGAGATGTTCTGGAACTGAGACAATTGAACTCCAACAATCACAACCATCTTCCTTTATACCAAGTATGACTCCAAGCAGTGGAGAGATTTCCACTGATTCCCATTGACTTTATTTTTGCTATGGTCTCCTGATGTGACTCATAGTCAATGCTGCCATGCTATTAGTGTAATCATTCTCTCTTCACCTATGTAGTCTTTGTGTCATTACAGCACAGAAGGAGACATTTCAGTCCAGCAGGTTCATACACTCCCCCAGAGCAAGCCAATTAATCCCATTCTGTCGCTGTATTTCCCCATACTCTAGAAATTTTCATATCCTCATCAGTATCCGATTTCCTGTTGAGAGATTACCTTCTGTCCTTGAACTTGAATTACCTTCTGTCCAGTAAAGCTCACTACATTAAAAAAAAGCTGTTCTTCATATACCCACCAAATCCTGCTCAAAAATGTAAAACTCTGTTCCTGTAACATATTCAAATGGGAACAGTCAACTATTCTTAATCAACCTGGTCAGATGCTTCATGACACATATCATAGAATCCCTACTGTGCACTACCACACAGAGACAATTGGGAACAAATACCTAACCCTGCATCATCTTTTACAATTGTATTAAATGTCACTCAATCTCATTTACTCCAAAGCGAATTATCCCTGCTTGTCAAACTTGACCTTGTAACTAAAACCCTCTGGGCTCTTGTGGTAGTGTCCTTACCTCTGAGTCAGGTTTCAAGTCCTAACCTGATCCAAAGGTGTCTCTGACATTTCTAAACAGGTTGATTAGAAAATAATTGCAACTAAGATCCTTCACCTCAGGAACCATTTTTATAAATTTGCTCTGGGCCCACATATCCTCCCTAAAGTTTAAAATTTTAGGAGTAGGCATTGCAATAAACGGGAGGGAGTAGCTGAAATGCAAGGAAAATGCTGGACAGTCATTATCAAAATGGGATGTTTTCTCATATAAATTTGAATTGATAGGATTTCTTATGAAAACAATAGAAGGACAATAAGCTCCCTTAAATGGCTTTGTACATGGGAAGTCATGTCCACTAACTTAATTGAGTCTTTTGAAAAAGTAACAAAGAAGATTGATGAAGGCAGAGTAGTGGACATTGTCTATATGAGTTCAGCCAGCATTCAGTAAGGTTCTGCATGGTAGACTGGTTAGCAAGGTTAAGTCACATGGAATTGAGGGAGGGCTAGCCATTTGGATATTAAATTGGCTTGAAGGTAGAAGACAGAGGGTGATGGTGGAGCATTGCCAAGAGTGTACTGCAAGGATCAGTGCTAGGTCCATACTTTTTGTCATTTATATAAATGATTTGGATGTGAATAGAGGAGATATAGGGACTTTGATCAGCTGGACAGTGGGCCAAGGAGTGGCAGATAGACTTTAATTTAGATAAATGTGAGATATTGTGTTTTGATAGGGCAAATTAGGGCAGGACTTGTACACTTAATGGTAATGTCTTAGGGAGGGTTGCTGAACAAAAGACCTTGGAGTGCAGGTTCATAGTTCCTTGAAAGTCGAGTCGCAGGAAGATAGGATAGTGAAGAAGGCATTTGATATGCTTGTCTTTATTGTTCAGTGCATTGACTATGAGATTTGGGAGTTCATGTTGCAGTTGTACAGGACATTGGTTAGGCTTTGTTTGGAATATTGCATTCCCTTCTGGTCTCTCTGCTATCGGAAAGATGTTGTTAAATTTGAAAGAGTTTGAAAAGATGTATAAAGCTATTGCCAGAGCTGGAGGTTTTGAACTACAGGGAGAGGCTGAATAGGCTGGGGCTATTTCTCTGGAACATGAGAGGCTGAGGGAAATATAGAGGTTGATAAATTCATGAGAGGTATGGATAGGATGAATAGCCAAGGTATTTTTCCCAGAGGAGTCCAAAACCAGAGGGCATTGCTCTGAGGTGAAAGGAAAAAGATTTGAAACGGACCTAAGGGGCAACTTTTTCATACAGAGGGTTGTGTCACCATAGTCTTACCAGACCATTGGGCCCACTCTCTCATTAGAGAGAAGCGACTGGTGGTGATTCAACCCGAGGGCCATCAGACCTCAGGCAAGGGAAGAGGTCGAGAAGGAGAGTCCTTCATGGTAACCTTAAACCAGTGATGGGAATTAAACCCACACTGTTGGCAACATACTGCTCTGCAAACCAATAATCCAGCCAACTGAGTTGAACTGATTCTCTCAGTAAAGATGAATTAACTACATTTTAGATGAAGAAAAGGGAGACAAATCACAGCTTTCTCACCTGGTCCTATCAATACAAGGAAAACATGTGTTTTATATCATCTCATCTTTATAATCCTGAGAGTGACTAAGCACTTTCCCTATACTGCTGATTCATGGCTCTCTTGCTGGCTAGATGTCTTCAAACCTGGAATCCTTTCTGAATTAGCCTATGTATGATTAACATTTAGAACCGTATATTACAAAAAGTCATAGAGTCACAGAGTTCTACAACATGGAGACAGACCCTCCAGTCTAACTCATCCATGATTACCAGATATCCTAAATTAATCTAAAGCATTTGTCCATTATCCCTCTGAGTCCTTCTTATTCATATACTCATCCTGATGCCTTTTAAATGCTGTAATTGTTCCAGCCTCCGCCATTTCCTCTGCAAGCTAATTCCATATACACACCACCTTCTGACCCATGATTGCACATAGCCTGTATGCTTAATGTCAGATCTTTATATGTTCCACAATGTTTTTTTATAATAATGCTAAACAAAAGATTCTAATCTAGTGTTTGGAACATTGATGCTAGTATAAGAAATGTCTCACTTGTCTATTTACCTTGCTTACCGCTTTAATCTCATTGATTTCTTCTGATTTGCATAATTTCTTTGCCATGATGTCCAAAAACCTGCTCTCAAAAATTTGTTCCTCATTGGCTTAAATGTTCAGCTGTCAGGTCCAAGTGTAATGTATAAGAACACAGATTTGATAGAAATGGACCAGAGGTGACCAAGTTTACCTGTGTACTTGAATTAACATAAACAGGCCTACTTTTTTAATAAGCTTATTGAATTGTTGAACTGTGATGTGCTAACTTTGCTTTTCTGGATGGCTGATTAAAATAAACTATCTATGTAATGATGCTGCTCCTTTAACAAGGTTATGCTGTCCTTGGAGGTCGTAAAACACAGGTTCCGAAAAGTCTGAGCTAGGATGGATTTTAGGGGCCAGTTTGATTATAGCTCTCAGATTATATCTCAGGCAAAAAGCTTTCAGGTTTAAAAAAAAATCACATGTACAATGAAAGGAGAGTGGCCTGTTCTCCCAGCTCAGCTTTTCTCTGGTTTGATTCAGTTTGGGCAGTCTGGCTGTTCATTGAAAGCAGTCAGGCAGTTGTGAAGCTGATGGACCCAAAAAAACAGGTCCATGCAGATCCTCTCTCTCTCTCTCTCTCTCTCTCTCTGACGTCTCTCCTGTAAGACCTGGGTTTAAATTAACTTTTGTGCCAAGGGGTGTTTATGGGGATTGTTGCAAGTAGTGGGAGCAGCATCATTGGGATGATCTGTTGGGTTTTCAGATAGGTTAAGTTATTTTGTCTTCTGTTCTCTTTTGTTTGTGTTTCATTCAGTAATCTTGTACATAAATTCTGTTTTATTTAAAACTAAGTTGTTTGACCAACTGCAACCCTCCTGGAGCACCTGCTTAAAACAACTAGCAAAGTTCGGGGCTGGGCTACTTTCTTGAAAGGTTTGAGGGAATCTGGCCTGGTCCATAACACCAATTAAGGATTGTCTGCTAGAATGTAAAGTTAATTAGTGAAAAGTGAATCAACCGGAAGAATTTGATCCAGATAACCATTCTGAGTAGCTCTGAACATTCAAAGAATTTTTCAAACCGATGGTAAGAGACAGTATAAGATCAGGACTTTACGCACTACTGAGCATTTTCAATTAAAATGGAGATGCTTGCATTTATAATTGCACCTTTTGTGATCAACAATGCCTCAAAGCACTTTACAGCTAATTGGGTACTTTTGAAGTGGAGGATGTGTAGCAGCCAATTTGCATACAGCATGCTCCTACAAACAGCAATTTTATAATGTCATAAAATAATCTAATTTTAATTATATTGAATAAGAAATAAATATTGATCTTGCTTCTAGATGTTCTGCATTTTCTTAAAAATAATAACCCACCTATCCTGTCCCATCCATTCCTATCCCACCTCAAAAAGGGCAGACAGTTTAACTTCTCATCCAAAGAGTTAGTATCTCTAACAGCACAACACTCCCTCAGCACTGCACAGGAATGTTAGCATCAATTTTTGTGCTTAGGTTCTAAAGTGAGTATGAGGCAAGAGTTTTACCAAATGGCTACAGATTGACATTTGCTCAGAGGGGATAATAAAGGACAATAGATACAAGACAATAAAGTCCTATCAACATAACAGCCAAAAACATTTCAATAAAATTTGAAAAGCAAGCAAAATAATAATTGCTATCATTGGAAGGAACTTATTTGGTCAAAGAAGACCTACGATCAACAAGGACTGATCATCTATTGATATTTCCATGTATAACGATCTCTAATAACATTATCGTTGCATTCCTTGGGCTTGTATAGGGAATTGAGCTCACATCTGTAATACTTCTCATAAATTTCAGGAAAATGACTTTATTGTCTTGTATTTCTTGTCCTTTATTATTCCCTCTGAGCAAGTGTCAAACTGTAGCTCATTTGGTAAAACTCTTGCCTCATATTCACTTACCGTAACACAAACATCTGAAGGGCTCAAGAGCTGCTGCTTGCCAATGTGGGTCTGTCAAGATGAAGTGCCAGCCCCGCCATGATGGGTTATGTGGTCGATACAAAGCCTTTGTAAGGGATTGACAATTTTAAGGCTGAACATGAAGTGAAAGGTATAACAATTCCATCAAGTGTGAATGATAATGCATTGCTCACAGTGAATGAATATGGCTTCATGCAGAAACAATACAAGTGTGGTAAACAGATACAGATCAACCTTTGTCAGAATGTGTTGCTTCATTTTTATGACTCCTGCTACTTATGACTCATTTTCTGTTAGTGAGCAATATAATCAACATTATTTCTTCCTTTTATCTGAACTCTTGCATGACTGATGACTTCTGCAATTCCCTTGGTGAAAATATGGGTAACTGACTCATTGATCTGTTAAAACTTTTGCTTACTCTTGCTAAACATTGATGATTGAATATTTAGTGAATTTCAATAATAGTTTGCTGTCTGCTGCTTCACTACTTATTATAAATAAATTAACTCCTCCAATAACTTAATGAAAAGAAGAAAATGATACAAAGGTGTTCAATGTTCATCTGCTATTACAAACAAAGATAATTTCCAGGTTACTGTGGTGTCTTGTTGCCAATCTTTTTGAACATAAATTAGTTGTATATTCTTAGCCACGTAGATATAGGAGATATAATGAGGCTGATTTTAAATAAAATAATCTGGGAAATTCTCAGTTTAATGTCATCCACTCTTTGGAGAAAAGGCTACAATGCCATCTGTGATGTCCCCCATGCAGGGGAAATCTTGTATTTTCTTCTATTCAATTACCCTTAAAGACTAAAAGTACACTGGGTAATAGTCTGAAACAAGTCTTTTGTTTCTTTATTCATTCACAGGATGAAGGCATCGCTGGCCTAACCACCCAGAGGGCAGCTAACAGTCAGGAGTCAGATGTCGGCCAGACCAGGTAAAGTTGGCAGTTTCCTTCCCTAAAAGATATTAGTGAACCAGATGGGTTTTTCCAACAATCGAGTCAGGGTCATTATTAGACTACTTAATTCCAGATTCTTATTGAATACAAATTTCATTATCTGCCATGGTGGGGTTCAAGCCTGGGTTCCTCAGAATATTATCTGGCTGTCTGGATTAAAGATCCAGTGCTAAAACCATTAGGCCATCTCCTCCCTTTTGGAGAAAGTGAGGACTGCAGACGCTGGAGATCAGAGTCAAAAGTGTGGCACTGGAAAAGCACATTAGGTCAGGCAGCATCCCAGGAGCAGGAGAGTTGATGTTTCAAGCATAAGCTTTTCATCAGAACCTTGCCTCTAATGCGATAGTATTTTTATTCTATTAGCTAGCTTACACTCATACTTCAACTTCTCCACCTTTATTGATTTTTTAGTTGGCTTCTGCTGATTGACTACTGGACCTTCTCCTGTCAGCAGAACCTCTCCCATTAGCACATATAGACCACAGGTGCAATAGGTTTTCTAACCACTTCTTTAGTATACATCTGAAAGGGAAACACACAGAAAATGTCTTCAAAGTTTAGCTTTCTGCTGAATGGGAGGAGATAGTCACCCCTTATGATGTCTTCCTGCGTGATCACTCTGAGATTGTCCTGACACTTAACAGCTATGATATTCCATGGCTCCCCTAGACAGCACTGAATTTACAACCACAGTCCTTTTTTTCAGTCTGTAGCAGCCCTCTTTCAAAAGGAAAGCACCTTTTGGAATTAAAAGCTAAGAATGTCCACAGTACTTTGGTGTTTTGATCCATAATCAAGACAATGGTTGCACATTTGTGTGAGATCATGAGATGTACCTTTATTGTATCAATTATTTCAAGTCAAATTTAATTTCTTAATTTGAAAGATCCTTGGCCAATTAATTAAAATTTGAATTATGTTGCCACCAATTGATTTCGCAAAGTAAAAGTTTTAAAAAGTGAAATTTATTTCTTTCTGTGGAATTCATGAGAATTCCTTTCTTTTAAAAGGTATTGATCTCTGTGGGACTTGTAACTATCACATCTGCTATTACATGTCCAAATGAGGCAGTGTTATATTCTCAAATAGTGCTGAGGCCAAAAACGGTTTCTGATGCAAACAAGACTAGATTAGATTACTTATAGTGTGGAAACAGGTCCTTCAGCCCAACAAGTCCACACCGCCCCCGCCGAAGCGCAACCCACCCATACCCCAACATTTATCCCTTACCTAACACTACGGACAATTTAGCATGGCCAATTCACCTCACCTGCACATCTTTGGACTGTGGAAGGAAACCGGAGCATCCGGAGGAAACCCACGCAGACACGGGGAGAACATGCAAACTCCACACAGTCAGTCGCCTGAGGCAGGAATTGAACCCGGGTCTCTGGCGCTGTGAAGCAGCAGTGCTAACCAATGTGCCACCGTGCCGCCCACCTACCACCGTGCCGCCCACCAATGGGCTTATTATACAGGTGGACACAATGGAATATAGAACTCAGAGAGACTGACTTCCTGATTTGGGTTATATATTTACAAACCTGATAATCATATTGGTTTCTTAGATATTCCAATTATAACAGGATAATATGTGATATAAAATGATTACAGAACTTCCTTGCAAGATAACCAAGTCAGAAGTTGACACAATGATGAAGATTGTGTCCCTTATTAAGTTAAAGTTAATCAGCTGTTTCTCAGTGTGCATTTCACATCACTTGTCTCCTTTGCAGTACTGGTCAAGGCCCCAATAGTGTCCATAGCACAGCACTGGTGTCTTTCTATTTAAAAACAGAGCTCCACCTTATCTGTCCGTAACAATACTTTCAGCCCAAGGTGAAATGTTTTATTCACTTCATCTCATGATTGTGGCTTCTTTTCCTTTATGTTTCTCCTCAACCTACCAGCTTCAGCTCTTAATGAAATTAAAATAGATTCCTGGCATTTAAAACATCATTGTGCTTATACCCCTTTGGTATGATAAAAAATATTTCTATTCCTTTGTTCATAATGCTAATTTCTATCTATCTATATGTATATCAGTATATATAAATATTTCTTCCTGGTTGTTGTCCCCTCTTGATCAGTTTTGCAGATCAATAATGAATAACAGAGAATATAAAATGCATTATCAATTGGATTTCATGTAAAGAAGTACTGTTTATTTGCTAAATAAAGATCCAAAAATACTTTGTTCATCTATGAGGCTAGAAAGGCAAATACATACATTACAAATTCAATTGCAACTTCTAACGGTATGCTTAATATTTTCAAGCAAACAGAAGTGGTTCATCACAAAAGTGATGTCGTTTTAAACTATTACTAAAGCACATGACTATTTTGTTAGTAGTATGACAAAACTTTAAAGTCTCCATTATAATTGTAAGTAGGTCATACAATTCTCTGGGTATGAGCTCCGATGAGATGTAAGTGAAAATCTGAATGGAATTTAAATCAGGTTACAACATGAAGAAATAAATTGCATGAAGAATTGAGATGCATACTACAGCTCAATACAGGTGACACCTGCTTAATTCAAGCCTTTCTAAAAATTTAGTGTTGTCTAAAAGTGTTTTGATGTGACATTAGTAATTGCAATGGTATCACTAAAATGACTGAAAGTTTTTGCTGTCCTTGAAAGAGGGGATTATAGATTCCCACAAAGCAGTGAAAAACAAAATGAACAATCAGGCAACCCTGACTGCTGTTGTGCACTTCCTGGTGGTCAGGTAATAGACTTCCAGTGGTAAGGCAGCATTCCATATGTCTAGGAAGCAAAGGGCCTGTGCTCTCTTCAAACTTAATGACAGTGAGTTCTCCCAGTAGTGCAGTTACTAACTAACCAGTTGTGGTGGTGAATCAGATAAGCCTCAATTAGTGTATTGCATGGGAAAAGAAATACATAAAACTCAACATCATTTACAGTTATCCTGCCTCCACTTCAGAATTATGGCGCACTGTCTATACAAGTTGAAATAAAGTCTTGCACTTGCACACTGCATTTTACAACCTCAGGCTCTCTCATAGAGCTTTAGCACTAATTAAGTGCTGCTGAATTATCATCATCATTGAACTTAGGAAAGTTCTGCATTCCAAATATTGACGTATCTCAGTGACGAGCAACTGGCGATCAAACAAACTAGCTCCATCTAGGTAAAAGAAATGAGATGAAGGAGAAATATTAATAAATGTACAGAAAATAAAAACATCCCTGACTGTAGTGAAGTGTTCAAGTCTGAGAAACAGAAGTTAAGAAGTTAGAACTGAGAAGGCAAGTGAAGTGTAGAGGAGATTATAAGAACAAGAAAGAAAAAATAAAATAATTTAAGAGGCAACTCAATATATTTTAATGAAATAAATACAATTGTGGGATCTTGAAATATAAGGGATAAATCATATTTGACTATCAAAAGGCAATGGCTTTTTGGGCCAAATGGCATTTTTTTGTCCAACAGATTTTTGAATTTTTTAGAATTGGGACCTCAGCACAGAATGTATCCTAATAGTCTTCACCCCAGTTTCACTGTGAAGAATGACTGAAATCAAGGCAGATGCATTTTCCTGAGCTGGGCCATTAGAGAGAGATTCTGAGTAGAGCACTCCACACAAAAAGAACTCTGGGGAAAATTCACCTTCCAAACTTTGAAACAAGTTACATAAAAACTCTGATGAAGGATCGAGAAGGATTACCCATTTTGTAGCCATGATGTTTGGTATGTGGATAGACAGATAAGACGTAAAATTAATATCTTAATGCAATTCCATTTTAAATAAATTCCATTGTGGCAATTAGTTTGTGTTGCCATGAGGCTCATGGTTTAGTACTCTGTTCTGCACTGGGGAGATTGCAGTTCTTGTCTCTGTAGGTAGATTATGGCCTGGTGATGGTTACTCCTTACATAAGTGTAGCTGCTGTCTAACTCTAGTATGTTCCTACAAACTCTTTTATTCACACAACTGTACATAATCCAGTTCTCTAGAAGTTCATCCTTCCGTAATACACAGGTACAGAACAGTGAACCAAATAAAAACAAGGAGCAAATAAGCCCAGCACTCAATACAATGCCACAAAAAAATCCATAGATCTTTAACATGAAATGGAAGGCAGGCATTTGATTAGTCAGCATGTGACATCTTCACTGAACTACAACTACATACAAAGTTTACTTTTCAGATCAAGCCATAAATCCTCCTGAGAAGACATATCTTGAAATGTTGCAATTGCTGGAATATACAGCAGTTCTGACAGTACATGTAGAGAGAAAATGGACTTAACATTTTGGGTCCAGTGACCCTTCTTTATAATTTTCAGCATTTTCAGTTTTTTTGTTTCTGATTTCCAGCATCTGCAGTTTATTCCTGTCTTAAAATATTGCCTGTTTTTGGCAGGGAGGAGCTTCACAGCTTTTCCGAAGACAGTAAAAAAATGACCAGAGAAGATCCAGAGGCAACTTGAAGACCAACTCAAGAAATGAATCCACTCCTAGATTAAAAGAAGTCAGCTTGTCACACAGAGAGAAAACACTTGAGTCTATTGACCACTGTATCACCAGATGCTGCAGCAAAGGCCTGAACACAATTTCTCTGAAAAAGAACTTGCAGAGAAGCTAATTGAATAAGTAATCAGCTTTACTCTAATCAAAACCTTCCAGTATGATCCTCTGGGCAAGAATAAAAGGATCATACCATTGATACCTTGGTGGGAGATGGATGCCAGCATGAAGTCATGGCGACAGGCCAACATTGATTATGTACTATGGGTGCAAGTGACAATTATTATGGTCAGCAAAGTGCAACATAAATGTCGATTGCGACTCCTCACAGAATCACAGGATTGTCATGGTTCAGAAAGAGGCTATTTGGCCCATTGTGTGCATACCCATCCTTCAAATGAGCATCAAAGCTAGTGTCAATCTCCTTGATTTTTTCATACCAGAAATGCACATCTGAAAAGCATATAGTGCCAAAGGATATTTGGCCAAAGCCAAACCAGCCTTCAGAACAAAACCTAGGTGATCAATAATGTGGTAAAACACAACCTCAGAAATGTAAGCAGTTACCTGGTAATATGCACAATTGCACAATTGAAATGTGGAACTTATTCAAGGACCAGCTACTGTGAGTCCTTGATAAGTATGTACCGGTCAGGCAGGGAGGAAGTTGTTGAGTGTGGACCCGTGGTTTACTGAGGAAGTTGAATCATTTGTCAAGAGGAAGAAGAAGGCTTATGTTAGGATGAGATGTGATGGCTCAGTTAGGGCGCTTGAGAGTTACAAGTTAGCCAGGGAAGAACTCAAGAGAGAGCTAAGAAGAGCCAGGAGGTGACATGAGAAGTCATTGACTGATAGGATCAAGGAAAACCCTAAAGCTTTCTATAGGTATATCAGGAATAAAAGAAAGACTAGAGTAAGTTTAGGGCCAAACAAGGATAGTAGTAGGAAGTTGTGCGTGGAGTCAGAGGAGATAGGGGAAGTGTTAAATTAATACTTTTCGTCAGTATTCACACTGGAAAAAGACAATGTGGTTGAGGAGGATACTGAGAAACAGGCTACTAGACCAGATGGGATTGAGATGCATAAGGAGGAGGTGTTAGAATTCTGGAAAGTGTAAAAATAGAAACGTCCCCTGGGCCAGATGGGATTTTTTGTAGGATTCTCTGGTAAGCCAGGGAGGAGATTGCCAAGCCTTTGGCTTTGACCTTTGTGTCATCATTGTCTACAGGAATATTGCCAGAAGACTGGAGGATAGAAAATGTGGAGACAATCCTGGAAGTTATAGACCCATGAGCCTTACTTTGGTTGTGGGTAAAGTGTTGGCAAAGGTTATAAGAGATAGGATTTATAATCATCTAGAAAGGGATAAGTTGATTAGGGACAGTCAACATGGTTTTGTGAAGGGTAAGTTGTGCCTCACAAACGTTATCGAGTTATTTGAAAAGGTGACCAAACAGTTGGATAAGGGTAAAGCAGTTGATGTGGTGTATATGGATTTCAGTAAGGTGTTTGATAAGGTTCCTCATGGTAGACTATTGCAGAAAATATGGAGGCATCGGATTGAGGGTGATTTAGTGGTTTGGATCAGAAGTTGGCTAGCTGAAAGATGACAGAGGGTGCTGGTTGATGGGAAATATTCATCCTGGAGTTCAGTTACTAGTTGGTACTGCAAGGATCTGTTTTGGGTCCACTGTTGTTTGTCATTTTTATAAATGTATAGTGACGAAGGATCTTGTAGATTACAGAGAGACATTGAGCTGCAAAGCTGGGCTGAGAAGTGGCAAATGGAGTTTAAAGTAAAGTGCAAGGTGATTCACTTTGGTCAGAGTAACCAGAATGCAGAGTACTGAGTTAATGGTAAGATTTTTGGTATTGTAGATGAGCAGACATTTCTCGGTGTCCAGGTACATAGATCCCTGAAAGTTGCCACCCAGGTTGAGAGGGTTGTTAAGAAAGCATACACTGTGTGTTAGCTTTTATTAGTAGAGGGATTGAATTTCGGAGCCATGAGAGCATGTTGCAGCTATACAAAAATCTGGTCCAGCCCCATTTGGAGTATTGCATACAGTTCTGGTCACCACATTATAGGAAGGATGTGGAAGCTTTGGAAAGGTTCAGAGGAGATTTACTCAGATGTTGCCTGGTATGGAGAGAAGGTCTTACGAGGAAAGGCTGAGGGATGAGGCTGTTTTCATGAGAGTGAAGAAGGTTGAGAGGTGACTTATTTGAGACATATAAGATAATAAGAGGGTTAGATAGGGTGGATAGGGAGAACCTTTTTTCCTTAGGTGGCGATAGCTAGCACAAGGGGACATATATATAGGGGTGATAGATATAGGACAGATGTCAGAGGTAGTTTCTTTACTCAGTGGAGGTGTGGAATGGACTGCCTGCAACAGTAGTAGACTTGTCAACTTTAAGGGCATTTAAATGGTCATTGGATAGACATATGGATGAGAATGGAATAGTATAGGGTAGATGGGCTTCAGATTGGTTCCACAGGTTGGCACAACATCGATGGCCAAAGAGCCTGTACTGTGCTGTAATGTTCTATGTTCTAATATGACAGGTTCACAGATAACCTCATAGAATGAAACTCCAGGTCAAGGTAACTCACATTTGGACTATTATTTGGATTGGGAGAAATCTCAAAAATGCCTCTACACATACAAAAATTATGGTAAGCCATGACTGACAACAATAGAACAATTTATGCTCCAGCTAAGACACAAATAGCAGTGATATTTTTGAAGATTGAGTAGTGGATTAAGTAGAAAAGGAGGATCGTATTCTTGTTGAAGTTGAGTTTTATTTTACAGCAAAAAACAATATTCTATTGACAAACTAAGTGTCAAAATGCACACAAGGATCAGACAACTCTATCTTCAAAGTATATTGAAATGTAGTTCACCAGCAAGCGCTGAACGTGCACCAGGACCAGAAACAACACTTGACAATATTGGAAGATCTTCTGGTGTATGAACAGAGAATGGTTATAGCATAGGTGATACAAAGAGAAATCTTACAGGAGCTGCACTGAATTCATTTAGATCTCATAAAGTGCAGGGCAACACCACAACAATCAATGTGGTACCCAGACATTTTGAAAAACATACAGGATTACATTTTCTCCAACAGTGTGCCTTACACAGCCAAGTGCCTAGAGATCCGACAATTTCATCAAGGTTTCGGGAAAGGCCATGGGAAAGTCAAGCAACAGATTTTTTCTGATTTTAGAGGGAAGACATATTTACTCCTAGATGACTATTATTGAAATGGATTGAATTGGTAAGACTTTATTCACTTACAGTGGACTCAGAGATTAGAGTACTGAAAAAGATCTCTGCAACACATGAATTCCTGGAAGAATTATTGGTCAATGGATCTAAATCCATGACAGAGAATTTCAGGAAGTTCAGTTTGGATGCAGACGTCAATCAGATGACAAAGTTTCCATTCCATCCTCAGTCAAATGAAAATGCAGAAAGAACAATTAAGACAGTGAAGTCACTGATGCATAAGATTCCATAATGAAATAATCCTGATGGTGTTCCAGAACAGCACCATTGAATAAAAGCACCAGGGGATTGTTAATGGAGTGGAGGTTAAATACAGATCTATATTATGACCTCAGGCCCAAGATAACCTCTAAAGACCACAGGAAGCTAATACAACCAGAGAAAAGCCACAATGAAAAGCAGCAAGATGGTACAACTCTAGACACAGGGAGAAAATTCTGTCAAATTTAAAGAAAGGGCAGAAAAAGTGGACATGTATCAGAATGCACATGCATTAAGCAAACAGATCAACTAATATCTTATATTGTCAGAAATCTCCTGAAAGGAAACTTAGGAGGAACAACAAGGCATTGACATGACGTGAGGCAATAAGGGAGAATCTGATTACCTCAAAGTACAGGTCAGCCATGCTGATACCAATGTTTTTTTCTTAATTCATTTGCAGGCTGAGAGTGTCGCTGGCTAGGCCATCTATAATTACCCAGAGTACAGTTAAAAGTCAACTACATTGCTGTGGGGCTAGAGTCAAATGATCGCCAGACTAGGTAAGGATGGCAATTTCTTTCCCTCAAGGACGGTGAATCAGATGAGTTTTTTCCTGACAATCGGCAATGGTTTCATGGTAATTAGGACTCTTAATTACAGATTTTTATTAAGTTCAAATTCTACCATCTGACATGTCAAGATTTGAATCCAGGTCCCCAAAACATCATGTGAATCTCTAGATTAACATTCCAGTGATATACCACTAGGCCATCACCTCCAAAGAAGTAACAACAGTGTAGAGTGGCACAACGTTATGTCAACACCTAGTGTTGAACACAAGTGAACCAGATTGGGATGTCCAGTCAGTTTCATACCACTGAGTGGTGGGTGATGGCGACAATGGTGATAACAATGATACTTGTAATAACAGTGTAAATTATTACAAACAATGGAGAAGAAGTAAACAAGATTAATGTAGACTGAAAAATATGGGGTAGAAGTAGAACAACAAGATTCATGTAACTTATAATAGCATAATTGAGGACTCTGATATCAGTAAGAGAGGAGGGGAGTGTAGAATGAGCATGTGAAGAGAGAGGATTGAGGGGCTGTGTTTATGAACCTGCTCTGTACAGATATAAATAAAGGAGTGTTGTGGTACATATAGAGTCATAGAGTCATACAGCACAGAAACTGACCCTTCTGTCCAACTCTTCTACGCCAACCAACTAAACTAGTCCCATTTGTCTACATTTGGCCCATATCCATTTGAAACCTTTCCTATTCACGTAACTGTCCATTTGTCTTTTAAATGTTGTAACTGTACCTGCATCGACCACTTCCTCCAGCAGTTGTTCCACAGTCAAACCACGAATTATGAATATACTGGTCTTGTGCAGATCGATAGCCCTGCCACCATTGAGCTGTTGGTAGATATCAGATCGAAGTTTTTGGGAGGCCAAAAGGAGCTTGTGTTTTGGCATTGAGATTCTCGAAATGTATATCATTGGTGATCCCCCATTGTGTAAGATGGTCTCTTTAAAGCTGCACCATCGAAACATAGAAATGTACAAAATTAGAAGGAGTAGTCTATTCAGCCCCTTGAACCTGCCCTGCCTTTCAATATTACCCTGGCTGATCACCCAATTCAGTACAGTGTTCCTGCTTCCTCTCCATACTGTTTGATCCTTTTAGCCTTAAGAACTATATCAAACTACTTCAAAACATTCAATGCTTTGGCCTCAACTGCTTTCTGTGGCAGAGAATTCACAGACTCACTCCTCTCTTGATGAAGAAATTTCCCTTCATCTCCACTCTAAATGGCCAACCCCATGTCCAAAGACTGCAATCTCTAGTTCAGGAGTCCTTAGTCATCAGCACATCATTCTTGCATTTACCCTAGTCTAGTCCTGTTAGAATTTTGCAGTTTTCTGTCAGACCCACTCCTCATTTTTTTCAAACCCCAGTGAATGCAGTCCTAATTGATTCAGTGTCTGACCAGATATCAGTTGTGCTATCCCAGGAATCAGTCTGGTAAACCTTCATTGCACTCCCTCAATAGCAGAACATCCTTCCTCAGATAAGAAGATCAAAATTGTACACAATACTCCAGGCGTGGTCTCTCCAAGTCCCTGCACAATTTCAGCAAGCCATCCATGCTCCTGTACTCAAATTCCTTTGCTATGAAGGCCAACATACATTTCTTCATCACCTGCTGCACCTGCATATTTACTCTCAGTGACTGGTGTACAAGGTCTGAATCCACCTCCTCCTTTCCCATTCCACTGCCACTCAGATAATAGTCTGCCTTCTTATTTATGCCATCAAAATGGATAACCTCACAGGTACCCACAATATACTTCATCTACCGTGCATTTTCCTATTTATTCAGCTTGTCCAAATCAAACTGAAGCATTTTTGCATCTTCCTCGCAGCCCACTCTCCCACCCAACTTTGTGTCTTCTGCAAATTTGGAGATATTACATTTAGTTTCATCAGACATGGAGCAACAAATTTGGCTATTGCTACTTTCCTCTGAGAGGTAATCATCCAACATAATGGTAATGTGTTGGCACTAGCTCCCCTATCAATTTTAGCAATTATTGTTGTTGTGCTCTCTTTTCAGGAGATATGATAGTACTGGTATACACTAGCAATATGGAAAGCTTGAACATCTTCTGAAATTTGCCTTTTGCTTAGTTGACTCTGAACCTCATTGATACGTTTGCATTTGCACACATTCTGCCAGTGTTGTTGTGTTGTACCACCTTGTTGGCCATCTGTGTTTTTTGCCTTTGGAATCTGGATTGACCTTTGAAATCAAATTTTCTGCATGTCCAGTGTCTTTGGTGCCACATGCTTTACTGTGATCGAGAAAACCTAGTCAGCTTATGAATACAGAGAACTACAGAAAACTGCATTTTTCTTTTGTTTAGTTCACTTTTGATGATCATAGCAATCATGCTGGCTGTAATTGCTGTAGGTCTGTCACTATGGCTTCACACTTCTGTCCATCTTCAAGTACTGCATCAGTGGCACAGAGTTGAAGAGGATGAGACACCAATTTTTAATCAGTAATGGAATCAAAGGTTATGGGGATAAGGAAACTTGAGTTGAGAATTGTCAGATTAGTCATGATCATACTGAATGGCAGAGCAAACTTGATGGGCTGAGTGGCCTATTCCTCCTGCTCCATCAGATGGTTTAAAAAGTCCTACTTACGGATAAGGAGCAAGCAGCCTCAGGGATAGTCCATGTGCAGACACCCTTCGGCCAAGATACTCCAGGTCAGTTTCACAGCTGCATGGTTCTCCATTTTAAGCCAGAGAGACTTCGGTATTGCAGACGCTGGACGACAAAAATCAAAGTGGAAGTTCTAGAAAAGTTCAACAGATCTGGCAGGAACTCTGAGAATGAGTCATATTGTATGTGAATCATTAACTCTGTTTTTGTCTCTTCACAGATGCTGTCAAATCTGCTGAATTTTTCTAGCACTTTCTGGTTTGAGAACAGATTCTCATCTCATTAGTGCAATTTCAATTTATAACCAGATCCCTGCTATGCTGTTCAGTCTCTCTGATTTTTAAAAGATTGGCAGTTCCAGTGGGTGAATTTTCAGCATTTGTTTCTTGACTAATGCTTCAGGCAGGAAAGTAATTATATTTTAGCAGGCATTGTTATTAATTCTGACTGTCAAAAAATGTACACTTCTGCCACAGATCTCTTAGGAATATTATAGTATCCATTCAGCCCTTTGGACTTCCAATGAAATTTTGACAGATCTGTGTCTCATCCTCAATTTTAACCTCTGGGTCCATTTCTTTCATTTGGATTCTCATCAATCCACCATGAATAAAATCTCAAAAGTTAGGCTTTTCAGTTGATACTGAAAAGGAAGATATCTTAACATTGGAAAAAAAAGTGATGCAGATAATGATTTCATAAAAGCAAATTGATGACTTTGGTTTAATATCCTGGTGATTAACAGGAATATAAAATGGAAATCCAATATTCATGAATGTTTATATTCTTCAGATGGGTCTGATATCCTTCAGAATGTGCTTTGACTATGAAAATTGATTAAGCTAGAAACTGAGAAAATTACTGTAAGCCCACCTTTCATGCATCTAAATATTTACTAGGTTTTTCAGTGACATTGTTTTATGGAGCAAAGTACAACATGAAATAGATTGGAATTACTAGGACAATAGGCCTGTCCTTCATTGAACTTCAAGTCCCTCAAGCACTAGTTATTCATTTTGACCACCACTTGCAATTTTCTCTCTTTTTCTATTTCTTTTTCCCTTAGAAGCTTCCAATTCATGTTGAACTGAAGTTCATTCAAGGGAGAATCGTACAGTACCTCACCTAACATCCTTCAGGTAAGTGGGCAAGCCTAGTCGGCAAGAGTTATATGAGCTGTATACTTCCTTCCTTCAGCCGAATCCATGTGTGTACTTTTAATCATAGAGCCTGGACAGCAATTCAAGATTGATTTACTTTTTTTCCTCATTGAAAGAAGTTGAGGTGTCATTGTCAATTCCTTGCTTTCAAATCATTCCATAATTTTACCTTGCGCTATCTCTTTAACTTAGAAGCCTCCAAACCTTCAAGATCTCTGTGCCTCTCCAGCTTTGGCCTCTTGAGCCTCCCTGATTTTCATTGTTTCACCAAGCCTTATTGTCTCTTCCCTAACCATTAGCCCTCACCTTTATCTCTTTCTTCCCCAAAGGCACTTCTTAAAATATATTTCTTTGGCTAAGTTTTTAGTTACTTGGTCTAGTATCTCATTTATGGATCAGTCACAACTTTTGATGGATAACTACAATGTCTAAGGCCTTAGGATGCTTTTCAGCATTAAAGACACAAAATAAACGTAACTTTTTATTACAATACTTTGACAAGAAGAGTGAAAGAGCATAAAACTGTTTAAATGGAGAGAGGTTATGGAACTTAAGAACTACAGATGGATCTGGGCATTCTGTACAAATCACAAATGTTAAATGCAGGTACAGCAGGAAATTAGGGAGGCAAATTAAATATTGTCATTTATTGCAAGGAGGATGGAATATAAAGGCATTAAAGCTTTGTTACAGTTGTGCAGGGCATTAGTGAGACATTATCTTGAGTTCTGCATACAGTTTTAATCTTCTTACTCAAGAAAGGATATTACATTGAGACAATCTTAAAATCATGAGGGGCAATGGATGGTGTGAATAGCCAAAGTCTTTTCCCCAGGGCAGCAGAGTTCAAAACTAGAGGGCATAGGTTTAAGGTGAGAGGGGCAAGAACTAAAAGGGACCTACAGGGCAACATTTTCATCCAGAGGGTGGTGCGTATATGGGATGAGCTGCCAGAAGGAGTGGTGGAGGCTGGTACACTGACACCATTTAAAAGACATCTGAATGGGTACCTTATTGAGGAAGGTTTAGAGGGATATGGGCCAAATGCTGGCAAATGGGACTAGATTAATGTAGGATGCCTGTCAGCATGGATGAGTTGGACCAAAGGGTCTTGTTCTGTGCTGTACAGCTCTATGACTCTTTAACGTCATCCAACTATTGCCATGGAATGAAGGCATTATCTTCACGGTGGCACAGTGGTTAGCACTGCTGCCTCACAGCGCCAGAGACCCGGGTTCAATTCCCGCCTCAGGCGACTGACTGTCTGGAGTTTGCACATTCTCCCCGTGTCTGCGTGGGTTTCCTCCGGGTGCTCCGGTTTCCTCCCACAGTCAAAAGATGTGCAGGTTAGGTGAATTGGCCATGCTAAATTGCCCATAGTGTTAGGTAAGGGGTAAATGTAGGGGTATGGGTGGGTTGCACTTCGGCGGGTCGGTGTGGACTTGTTGGGCCGAAGGGCCTGTTTCCACACTGTAAGTAATCTAATCTAATCTAATCTAATCTAATCTAATCTAATCTAATCTAATCTAATCTAATCTAATCTATAAGGAGTGATGGACATGTTGGACGTGTATCCATTGGAAAAATGGGAAATAATCTCATTGAAACATATAAGATCCTAAGGAGACATGACAGGGTGAAAGCTGAGAGGATATCGTTCCTAATAGGAGAGATTAGAGCTCGGAGACACAGCTTAAACATAAGGAGTCTGCCATTTGAACTGAAGGTGAGGAGACATGTTAGCTTAGAGACTCATTAGACAGTGGAATTATTTACCCAGAGAGAAGTGGAGGCTGGTGCTTTATCTGAGGACAGGTAAATGAAATGTATGACTGTTCCTTTTATCTTGTGACCAAGACAGAACTGATTGACTGCTGTGGGAAGATATCAAACCTTTTGTATGTTGCAATGAAATAGGAAAATGTGAAAAGCAGTCAGTGTTGACACCAAATTTCAATAAACTACAATGATGACACATTGCCCTCTGACTAAATTTGCTCAAGTCATCCAGGTTTCAGTCATGTCAAAATGCAACTCCCATTCTCATGCCAAAATTGAAACTTTCATTGAAGCAAGCCTCTTTAGAGAACTGAATGGAAGGGTTGCTATCTGATCCTTGAACCTATCTTTTTATTGTTGAGAGTGGGTGGCACGGTGGCACAGTGGTTAGCACTGCTGCCTCACAGCGCCAGAGACCCAGGTTCAATTCCCGCCTCAGGCGACTGACTGTGTGGAGTTTGCACGTTCTCCCCGTGTCTGCGTGGGTTTCCTCCAGGTGTTCCGGTTTCCTCCCACAGTCCAAAGATGTGCAGGTCAGGTGAATTGGCCATGTTAAATTGCCCGTAGTGTTAGGTAAGGGGTAAATGTAGGGGTATGGGTGGGTTGCGCTTCGGCGGGGGCGGTGTGGACTTGTTGGGCCGAAGGGCCTGTTTCCACACTGTAAGTAATCTAATCTAATCTAATCTAATCTAATCTAATCTAATCTAATCTAATCTAATCTAATCTAATCTAATACCAATGAACATTTAAATGTCACTGCAACATGTGTATGTCCTGTTTATTGTCAAGAAATGTAGCTGTGAATTGCAATGGATGAGTCAAAGTTCTTAAACTGAGCTACTTGAACTATGAACAATCTAGGCATTTAATGGAATAAATTGTCCTTTTGAATTTGAGGAAAACATTTGAAGTATACAATACATGTATTCATTCTTTTTAAAAAATTGCAAATTCTGACTATCTGACTATATTAGACAGATAATTCAGGAATCACACAGCAGGAGGCTAAATTTTGTTTTCGATCATAGTATAAAGTGGGCAATTGGCAAAATCACCTACCTCTTTCAATTCCGTTAAAATAAAACTAGGAGAGCTATGAAAGGGAAAGTCATTCCTAAACAGAAATAAATGTAAAAATTCTGTTAATTCTGGAAACATGAATTGAATCAGAAATTGCTGGAGAAACTTAGCAGACCTGGCAGCACCAGTGGAGAGAGAAACAGAATACAAAGGTCACATTGGACTCGAAATATTAGCGCTGTTGCCAGATTTGCAGAGCTGTCCAGAATTTTCTGTTTTTAATCACAAACACGAGATTCATTCATTGAACTCAGCAGGATAGTGGGGTAGATCAAGTCGTTCAGTTAGAGCCAAGATAAGTTTTTTTAAAAAAATTCTACCCCTATACTGACCTCAGTTGGAAGTCTCAATGCATGAGTGAAGACTGTGCAATTTCCACCGTTAAACAACC
This sequence comes from Chiloscyllium plagiosum, assembly GCF_037043375.1. Lineage (NCBI taxonomy): Eukaryota > Metazoa > Chordata > Chondrichthyes > Orectolobiformes > Hemiscylliidae > Chiloscyllium > Chiloscyllium plagiosum. The sequence continues at coordinate 21,625,533 of NW_028270149.1, forward strand.
CGCAGACACTGACAGCTAAGGCTGACAAATGAATAATGGATGCTGGAATAAGGTACTGGAGGGTAAGTACCAACAAATGGCACTATACCTCAGCAATATGCAAACATCTCTGAGAGAGTAGGGAAGAAATTGAGATTATTTGACACAAACACACTCAGTAATGCATCCAAGCTTTCCATAAATCATGGATTTTTTAAAATTTCAAGCTCCAGTAAAAGGTAGATACCTAGCTTTTTAAAAAAAATTACAAGATATTTCATAACTATTGCACGTAAGCAATTTTCCAGTCATGTCTCGCTCAACCAACTTTCCAACAAAACGGCATCATCATGAGGCAGTACTCTTAGCTGATGGACCATGGCAATGAGATCCTAGTTTGATTTTACTGTTCTGGCTCGTGACTGAAAATATGGAAATACCTAACACTTTTCAGAATATGCCAGAATCCTGAGCTACCTTCATAAACTCTGTAAGGAGGTACATTTCCTCACAACGGGAAGATTGTCCTTGGAAGAGGTGTGTTCCATTTAATACCCAAGGCCTTCCTGACCCAAAAAAGGTAACACAAAAGTGACATGGGGGTTCAAAAATGAAGAAGGAGGTAATTTTTTTCCAGCCAGAAAACAATGTTCACCAGAAAACCTGATGTACAACTTCAATGGGAGTCAAAAGACCGACCAATTAGTTCTGGTTCCAAAGCAGTGTTTTCCTTTATAAACTAGGGTGATATGCAGCTCACATTCTCTTCAAAGACCTGGAAATTAGAATTTTTTTTCACTTTATTTATCTTATTTGCAAACAGCATGATTTTAAAACATTCATACAAGAATCGTGAGTGAATGAACTAATCTTGGTTAGGTTGTTATGATCTCAGCTGATGATAATATTGAACAAATCAGATCCCAACGAACAAAATTGGTTTGATAAACCAAAATTTGTTTTCTTTTGCTATTTGTTCACTGTGATGGCCCATCGCTGAACATATTTACAAAGGTCATCAATGTAGTCTAAACAAAAGAAACTCAAAATTTATTGCTTACTAAAGCAATAGAAAAACTAACCATTTTATATTATTTAACAACTAATTGGAACAGTCTTTTTCCAAATATCAGAAATTAAGATTCAACTCTGTGCCTGAAATAACTCCATAGGGGCCAGTATCCCATCATCAAATCACTGTTTGTTTACATGTGGAGAGTCCTTGGCACTGATCCAGCTCCCTCACTGCCAGCTCTGTGGGAACAGGATGTCTGACATACCTGTTCTTATCTGTCAGCCATGGCTCCCTGATTAGACCAGATTAACCCAATCAGGGAACTCTTATTCTACTCTGGCTGACCTCGTTACAATCACTAAAATGCCATATGACAAAAACTACACAAATACTCTGTCAACGTCAGTCAGTCATAGAGTCCTAGAGTTGTACAACATGAAAGCAGAGCCTTCAGTCCAACTCATTCATGACAACCAGATATCTTCGATAAATCTAGAACCATTTTCCAGCATTTGGCCCATATCCCTCTAAACCCTTCCGAGTCATATACCCATCCAGATGCCTTTTAAATGTTGTAATTATACCAGCCTCCACCACTTTGACTGGTAGCTCATTCCATACACATGCAACCCTCTGTGTGAAAATGTTGCTCCTTAGGTTCCTTTTAAATCTTTCCCCTCTCACCTTAAACCTAGGCCTTGTAGTTTTGAACTCTCCTATCCTGGGAAACATATCTTGGCTATTCACCCTATCCATGCCCCTCAGGACTTTATAAACATCTATAAAGTCAACCCCAGTCTCTGATGCTCCAAGGAAAATAGCCCCAGCCTATTCAGCCTTACCCTATAGCTCAAACCCTCCAAACTCAGAAACATGCTTGTAAATATTTTCTGAACCCTTTCAGATTTCCACAACAGCTTTCCTATGGAAGGGAAACCGGAAATGAATGCAGTACTCTAAGCGTGGCCTAACCAATGTCCTGTACAGCCGTAACATTACATTCCAAGTCCTATATTCAATGCACTGACCAATCAAGGCAAGCATACCAAATGCTTTCCTCACCACCCTGTCTATATGACACTCCACCTTCAAGGAACTATGAACCTGCATCCCAAGGTCTCTTTGTTCAGTAACTCTCTCCAGGACCTGACCATTAAGTGTATAAGTCCTGCCCTGATTTTCCTCACCAAAATGCAACACCTCACATTTCTCTAAATAAAACTCCATCTGCCACTCCTCGGCCCATCAGTCCACCTGATCATGGTTCCCGTTAAATTTTCCCCTTTAAAGTTGCTCTTTCACTCAGCACAGCTGCAATGGGTTATTTGTTTGGCAAATTTCTGCAGTCACTTGATATTATTTTTTTGTGTAATGTCTGTTCCTCAGAATCCTGAAACAAATGACTGACATGGCTTCATTATTTCTTAACATGGGTTCTTTAAACACTTCCTCCATAACCTTCTATTTCTGGAGCTTTTCTCTTGCTAAAATTAAGCCTGTCAGGACTATATTCTTCTCCTTTGACTATTTCAGAGACTGCTAAATTGCATTGCTGCTACCACAGGCCTTTTGCCTCTGAATGGCCTCCCAGCATTCTGTATGGTTCTGCCTCTCTAAAAGAACTGCTGTCATAGTGTACCGAAGGACATCTTGTTGCTAAGCAACAGCTCAAATTTCATCCACTCTTCGATCCTTGTTTCTATGCACCAAGTTATTAATTTCAAGTATATTTAAAAATCTCATTTGCATGCCTGTAAACAGTTTTCCATACATTTATTTGCCACTCATAGAATTCAAAAATGAATCACAATTATATATTTTTTTGCTAAGTGTTATATTGGAACCGGAGTCCTGGCGAATCATGTAAGTAGCGCTGGAGAGGGGAGGGGGGAGCTTTAATTGCATGGAAAGTTATAAAATCAAGGTTAAAGGAGAAAGTAGGATGGTAGGTTAGTGATGGGGTTGCCAGAAAATAAAGAGAAGGGGCTGAATGTGGGAATGCCATATTGTAAGGAACCAAAAAAGTGTAGGGAAACCTGATAATAGAATAAACTTAAAGGCTTTGCATCGTAATACATGAATCATGTCGGAATAAGGTAGTTGAACTGATGATGTAAACTGAAGTCACAAGGATTTATACTAGTTTTAGGTGGAAAGAGCGCAGGAGAGGTTATTACAGTTTCCAGAACAAGTAATAAGGCAGAGTATATGGAAAAGGTCAAGAATCTAAGTTCAGGCACAGCAGATGAGCGGCCAACTATGAGAATGGGGGCCAGTCAAGGCAAGACTGAGAGTGTTGTAGTTAAATGAATGCAGTGTACAAAACAAGGTAAATAAGTATATAGTGCAGATTGAAATTGGCAGGTACGATGTTACGGTTATCACCACGATAAAGTATGCAAAGTTTCCCAATTTACCCTGCTTTCAGACCCAGATGAATGGAAAACACCTGTTTCTGTACTGAATAAGAATCACCACTTATCACAAATAATTAGACTCTAGCAACAGGTAAACAGTTATATACCTTTGGCACCTAATATTAATTGAAACTCTAATCCCCTTTACACAAAGAGAGAGATAAGTAGACAGGATGAATTAGCTTATGGGTAGAGGGGTAAAGTCTGGAAAGACAGTCCAGTAGCCTTTGTTCCTAGGTAGTGTTGTTGAGATTATCTCTATTACTTTTCTACAGGTCAGTGCATTGTTTCAATTATCTTTCTCCATGCCAGTGTGTGTGGGTGGAGCCTGCAGTAGCTATCCATGGAGTGTGCCCCAAGTATTGCTACTTGGTCCAAGACAGCTGTCTGGAGGAACAAGCAGTGATCTGGGGGCATCAAGTAACCAGTCTGACTGCATAGTAATGAGATGACATTATTTCATAATGAGATATTAGCAAATGTAAATGCATGCAAACTGATCTCTTACCACTCATCAGCAAGAGTCTCATCTTGTTCAACACTTAGTTAGAAAATGATACTTTTCCTCTTGACATTGAGAAGCTCCTTGCTGTCCATCTCACATAATTTCCCAAATTTTCTCACCTTATTCATGTCATTCAGAGGCTGGGAAGATTCCACCCTGTGCTTTTGATTTCCTCACCTACCACCCCACTAACCTCCATGTACAGCGCATCATCCGCCGTCATTTCCGCCAGCTCCAAACGGACCCCACCACCAAGGATATATTTCCCTCCCCTCCCCTATCAGCATTCCGTAAAGACCACTCCCTCCGTGACTCCCTCGTCAGATCCACACCCCCCCACCAACCCAACCTCCACTCCCGGCACCTTCCCCTGCAACCGCAGGAGGTGCAAGACTTGCGCCCACCCCTCCCCTCTCACCTCCCTCCAAGGCCCCAAAGGAAACTTCCATATCCGCCACAGATTCACCTGTACCTCCACACATATCATCTATTGCATCCTCTGTACCCGATGTGGCCTCCTCTATATTGGGGAGACAGGCCGCCTACTTGCGGAGCGTTTCAGAGAACACCTCTGGGACACCCGGACCAACCAACCCAACCACCCTGTAGCTCAACATTTCAATTCCCCCTCCCACTCCACCAAGGATATGCAGGTCTTTGGACTCCTCCATCGTCAGACCACAGCGAAACGACGGTTGGAGGAAGAACGCCTCATCTTCCGGCTAGGAACCTTCCAACCACAAGGGATGAACTCGGATTTCACCAGTTTCCTCATTTCCCCTCCCCCCAGCCTGTCTCAGTCAAATCCATCAAATTCAGCACCGCCTCCCTAACCTGCAATCTTCTTCCCGACCTCTCCGCCCCCACCCCAATCTGTCCTATCACCCTCACCTTGACCTTTTTCCACCTATCACATTTCCGACGCCCCTCCCCCAAGTCCCTCCTCCCTATCTTTTATCTTAGCCTGCTGGACAAACTTTCCTCATTCCTGAAGAAGGGCTAATGCCCGAAACGTCGATTCTCCTGTTCCCTAGATGCTGCCTGACCTGCTGCGCTTCTCCAGCAACACATTTCCATCTCTGATCTCCAGCATCTGCAGACCTCATTTTCTCTTTTGATTTCATAGTCTAACTTATTAATAGAAATTGCTAACAACACCCTTCTTTATGGAATCAAACTTCCCACTTTCTGCCATTCAGACCAGTTAATCTTTGGCATTACTACCCACTTTCTTGTCACCAGCTATTTAATCATTCTCTACATTTTTCTTCACACCGTACATTCAGACCATTTTCATTACTTTTTTGGGTTTGGGTTAGAGTAACTAATTGAAGACATTATGGAAATTTGCATTTATTATTATCCATTGTATAATGCATGTATAATCACTCTGTTACCTCCTCAAATGATTCTGTGAGGTTAGACAAACATGGTTTTCCTTTTTTAAACCAATGTTGATTGCATGCACTATATATTTACTTTTTAGTTTCTTTTCTCTTTTCTTCTTTCGTCAGGATTCCATTCTCTCTCTTATCAGCAGTGTCAAACTGACTCATCTATAGTACCCTGGAGACATTCTATTTTGTTTCTCGTATATTGTTGCAGCTCACCCTCTGACACTACACCTTTTGCTAACAAATTGTTAAATTGAAATAGTAATGTCTTTTACTGAACTAAAATAAGACAGGAGAACAATTACAATAACTTATGTTAAGGCCCACTGACTGGGTTTTTGAAGTGACAGCTAAGAAGGGTAATGGACTTATATAAACTTTACATTATTGGAAGGACAAGTCTTACCTGAAAATTAGTATTTGCTCCATTGCAGCATCCCTTCAATACTGTACTGGAGAGTCAGCCTCATTCTTGAGATCAATCTCCTGGAATGGCAAATAATCCCACAACCTCTGATTCAGAGCTGTGAATGTTACCCAATGAGCCACTATGGATACCTGCAGCACTGAGCAGCTGCTAAATGTACCCACCCAAAACTGATGGAATCTTTAATCACATGTATGGGTCCCAATGAAGTTAGTGGAACAAGATTGCGCGTACTAATAAAAGTTGAAGACTAACCATGTAAAAACAATTTTTGGAATGATTTTTCCCCAGAGTTGTAAATGCACAAGATGTCTGTGACTCAACACTTACATGAATTTCTGATCTCAGCCAGTGTGCATCATTTCAAAGAATAAAAGCTGAAGAGTACAGGCAGCTTTCATCTATACTCTGATATATGAAAGATACTGGGAAACTATAGTTTTACTCATAATGAGTTTAAGTATACAATAATATTTCTTGTGCATTCAATTCTATTACACTCAAAATTAAGGAGAAAATCCATGTATTGATGTGAAGCAGATATTTTGACATGTTTCTTTAAAACAAATCAGAGAGTGGTCTGTAAGAAAGCAGTTATAGGAAGGATAGTACAGAACAATACTTATTAGCTAGACAGAATGACACAAAATAAAAAACCATTACAATTCAGTGAGGGAGCTCTTCAAAGCTGTAGATGTTAATAGATAAAATCAATCTGTTTCTGAAATAAGGGAAAGAAAGATTGATTTACATATTCCTACTTGATTTTCACTATTTTAAAAGAGCAGTTCACTTAAAGTCAATAGTCAGAACTGTCCCTTTTCTTCAGTAGTGTCAGAAGTGAAGAACAAAACCGCCAAGGAGATATGGATAAATATTGTTGGAACACTCTTGCAATTCTCAAATTCAAGAAACAAATTTCAATGAGACCAGCAGCTGCTGATTTCAAATTAATCCCTCACCTCTTCCTGTGTGACAACGAATATAGTTTGCATTTATTTCAGAGATTGGAAAAGACTCTGCATAAAATTTCAAATGGAGGATGGAAGAAAAGGTGAAGCCAATTGTGTATCCTCACCATTGACAGGAATCCAGATTAAATATGCCCGTTAGAATTCCAATTTTGCCTATTATTATGTCCTTGAATAATTGACAGTCTGGCTTCAGTGATATTCAGTGCTGAGGGTGGCATAGTAGCTCAGTGGTTAGCACTGTTACCTCACAGGGACCCAGATTCAATTCCAACCTAGGGCAACTATGTAGGGTTTGCATATTCTCTCCATGTCTGTATGTGGGTGCTCCTGTTTCCTCCCACAATCCAAAGATGTGCAGGCTGACTGAATTGGCCATGCAAAAATTGCCCGTAGTGTTCAGAGATGTGTAGAGTAGGTACATTAATTGGGGTAAATATAAAGTAATAGGTTGGGGCAAAGGGTCTTAGTGGCTTACTCTTCAGAGGGTTGTTGTGGACCTGCTGGGCCAAAGGGCCTGTTTTCACACTGTAGGGATTCTATGATTCTTCAGTGACCCTCAGAGGATTATACGGGGGAAATTTCTCACTGTGGTCATGTTCTGGTGGGAGGCCCCAAATCTGAGATATTTATTCAATCCCTCATCCTTAATACACAAAGTACTACAGCAACACTCATTAATATGATACAATTAACTACACAGGGGCTTAATAGAAGCATTTGCAAAAAAAAAAAATTTGGCTAAAGAGGTAAACTTCAAAAGCTGCTTGTCATTTTAGGATATTCTGCACTGATGTTATGGGATTTCAAAGCCTTTCATAGGGCAGTATGGCAGCCTCACAGCGCCAGGGACCCAGATTTGATTCCACCCTTGGGAGAGTGTCTGTACATGCTCTCTGTGTCTGCAGGTTAGGTGGATTGGCCATGCTAAATGGCCCATAGTGTCCAGGGATGTGCAGGCAAGGTGGATTAGCCATGGGGAATATAGGGATAGTGTAGGGGGTTGGATCTGGTTGGGATACTCTTCATAGGGTCAGTGTCAAATCAATGGACTGAATGGCTTGCTTCCACATTTGTAGGGATTTCATGATTTCATACTTTTAGAAAAACAAAATCTGAAATTAATTAGACAAACATTCTCCCTGGCTAATGTTTCCCAAATGTATATGACTGAGGCCAATCAAGTACTTTAAGCATTAGGGACAGGATGGCACGTGGCTCAGTGGTTAGCACTGCTGCCTTACAGCACCAGGAACCCAGTTTAAATTCCCACCTGGGGCGACTGTCAGTGTGGAGTTTGCACATTCTCCCAGGGTCTGTGTGGGTTTCCTCTGGGTGCTCCGGTTTCCTCCCAGAGTCCAAAGATGTGCAGGTCAGATGAATTGGCCATGCTAAATTGTCCATAGCATTGGGTACCTTAGTCAGAGGAGGGTGGGTTGCTCTTCAGAAGGTTGGTGTGGACTTGTTGGGCTGAAGGGCCTGTTTCCACACTGTAGGGAATCTAATCTAATCTAATCATGAATACATTCAGAAAACTCCAACAAACCTATCAAATACAATTTCCTGTTTGCAAATGCATGTTAACTATGCTGAAACATATTATCATAGTTTGGGTGTGTATTTATTCCATTCTTTACGATAGATTCTAGCAATTTCCCTGCTACTGATGTAAGTTTAACAGATTCGTAGCTCTAAGATTTTTCCTTGATAATCACCATTGCATTAATTATCTTTATGGTCACCTTCTTCAGTATTTTGCTTTGAACATTGTCAGATTCCAGGAATGTATTAATTTTAAGCCCCATTAACTCCTCCAGTAGAATCTTCTTACTGATTCTAATTTGACTCCTGAATCTCCCTAGCCAATTGCATCTCTAGTTCTGGGGATTTCTTGCACCTTATTTAGAGAAAACAGACAAAGTTAATAATTTATCTTCTCTGCTGTTTCATAATTGCTCATTATCCTGTTTCGGCCTGAAATGGACTCAATTGCATTTTAGCTGTTTCCTTTTTACGTACATCCAGAACCTGTTTTCGGCTAGATTACATTCATTTTCAATTCTCCCTTATCAGTTTCCTCATCCTCATTTGCTGCATTTGAAAAACATTCAAATCTTCAGAATTACTGCGATTCAGACAACTTTATATGCCTTCTTTTTTAATCTTATATAGTTCTGATCTTCCTTTTTTCAGCCATGACAATTTTTGAGCTTTTGCAAGGAATATGGAGTTGATCAAAGGGTTACACAGCATAACACCAGCACTGTTGCTGTAAGCCATATAATAATTCTTAAAAAGGCTTTCCATTGCTGATGTGCAGTCATGACTTTTTACATATTTTCCCAATCCACCTGAGCCAATTTGCATCTGATGCCTTCATATACTCCTTTATTCAGATCTAACAAACCTGCTTCAGAATGAAATAACCCATTTTCAAGCACAGTGCAAAACATTGTGATCACTCATTCTTTTACAACAAGATTGCATATTAACCTTTTCTCATGACATAATACCAAGTCTAAAACAGCCTGCTCTCTAGTCAGCTCTAGAAAACCTCTTTAAAACACTCCAGAAACTCTTGCTCTCCAGCTTTAGTTACTCAGTCTGCATATAGATTGCAGTCACCCATGATTAGTGTATTGCACACGCTCCAAGCTTCTCTCATCTCCCTAATTTATACCATGCGCTACACTGCCACAACTATTTAGCAGCATACAAATAACTTAAATCAATGTCTGCTGTCACTTGCTGTTTCTTAGCTCCTACACATTGTTCTTCAGATTCTAAGATTCTCCCTTCCTAAGGTATTTGTCCTAACTTGTATTATCAGTGCAGTTCCATATCATCTTTCCGTCTTGCCTATCCTTCCTAAGTATCTTTGAATATTTAGTACCTAGTCTTGGTCACCTCATCGCCATGTTTCTGTAATGGCAATGAGATCATCCCTATTTATGCCTCAGGAACCTGTACAGAGATGTCCTGGAGCTGAGCTGTCTGACCTCCAACATCTACAATCACCTTCCTTTGGTCCAGATATGACTTTAACCCACAAAGAGTTTTCCTCCTGATTCATATTTACTTGAATTTTGCTAGGCTGCTGATGCCACACTTTGTCAAATGCAGCCTTAAAGTTAAGAGCAGTCACTCTCATCTCACCTTTGGAACTCAACTCTTTTGTCCATGTTTGAATCAAGCCTGCATTGAAGTCGTGGAAGTGAGCTGCCAATTCATCATGGTTATGACCCTATCAGGAAGAATGCACTGATAGTCAAGCTCCTTTTCACTATTAGTCACACCTCTTGTCTAGTCAACTGTGTGGCACTCGAAAAGTACAGCAGGTCAGGCAGCATCCGAGGAGCAGGAGAATCGATGTTTTGGGCATAAGCCCTTCATCAGGACACCTTTTGTATGTTTGTTTAAAATTAATCAGTAAAATGGCCAATTGTTTCCTTTTCATTCTGTTTACCAGAGTAAAAGCAACCTTCTCTAATCTTCTTCAATAAACTTGAAATAATCCATTTACTACAATACAAAAACCTATTCTTAAAGCAAATTGCAAAATTGGATACAGAGGAACCTCAATTATCCGAACAGTCAATATCTAAGCATTCGATTATCCAACAAAATACTCCCCGCCCGTGTCATTTGAATAATCAAGGTTCCTCTGTAGCATCTAAGCTATAAGCCATATTTAGAATAAAGACTCCTTTTAATCCCAAACAAATGCATTCATACATGCACAGAACAACTATGGCTCTGCAGAGTTAATATTTTGCAAAATAAAGGGTAAAATATATTTCCCAATCAATGATTTGTTAAATAAAGGACAGAGGTTGATGACTCTTAACGGTTCATTGAGCATCTTGTTATAGCTGCGTATTAATGGAAGATTGTTTAAACATAGCTTTAGTTTGTGTCAAAATCAACTTCGTTCCAGGTCTTTGGAAAATAGTAGCACATCAACTTCTCGAGATTAGCAAGGTACTAAAACATTGCCTGACTCTATTAGTGTTGACTTAATCAGGTTCCCAAATTTTAACCAGGAGAGAGTGGGGGAGGGAAGAGAGAGAGAGACAGAGAGAGCGCACGCGAGAGAGAGAGTGAGAGAGATCCCACAGCCTTCCTGCTGCTTCTCCTCTGATTCCTCAGGTAGTTAAGCAAAAGTCAATTTCAGTCTGGGTCACTAGGCAGCTATCAGCAAGTGTACCAACAAATAAGGGAAATCAATAATTTTTATTCTAGAAAATGATCAGACTGTTCACTATTTTTGATGGTTCTGCATAGCTGATATTTACAACATCAGTGAACACTAAATATTTGGACTGACAGTCTAGTGGATTAACAAGGGAGAGCGGCACTGTACGTCTTCCACGTAACATGTTCCCTTAGGCTGACTGAATTTAATGTGAGCAGTGGTGTGGTGCTTTTCTAGCAACACACTCTCAACTCTGATCTCCAGCATCTGCAGACCTCACTGTCTGAAGAAGGGCTTATGCCCGAAACGTCGATTCTCCTGTTCCCTGGATGCTGCCTGACCTGCTGCGCTGTTCCAGCAACACATTTCAGCTCACTGTCTCCAAGCCAGAGATCTTGGCCAGTACTGGGAGCCCAACCTGATTATGTGCCAATGAATTGCTGACATCTGGACAGAGAGCCTGTGTCTATGAGCTGCTGGCCATTTGTTCCAACTGACAGGCAGTTCTGCATTCTGAGCAACATCACCGGAAGCAGTGGGAGCACTGGTATTCTCCAGATTCTAAATTCTGGACCCCAGATGGATGTGGGAGTGAGTGTCTTGGGAAGGGAGGCGCTGGGTTGATGGTGAGGGGAGTGATGGCAAGGGCAAGTTGGAGTGGAGTATCTGGGGAGGAAATGGCAGGCCTTTGTGGAATGTGGACACCCGCTATCAAAAGGGGGCCATTTAAAGTTTCAAAATATGTTCAGAAATTCCTGAGGAAACTCAGCAGTTCTAGCAACATCTGTGGAGAAAAAGCAGAGTTAACATTTTGAGTCCAGTGAGACTTCTTCAGAACTAAATGTAGCTGGGAAAATGTTGGTATATATGTTGAAGATGTAGTATGGGGTTGGGGGGGGTGGGTGGTGGAGGTGGAGGAGATAATACATAGAGATGGACCTCAGAGGTGGAGTCCAGAGAGTGAGAAAATTAGTTGGGCAAACAATAGACTGGATAAAGGTCAGACTGGGAGAATGAATAGCCGGTAATGGGAACTATTAAAGATTAACCTTGGCTGTTTATGACAACAGCCCAAGGCCTAGTGTGTGGTGGTTGGAATAAGAACATGGGAGAAAGTGCACAGGTCCTAAAATTGTTGAACATAATATTGAGTCCAAAAGGTTGCAGGGTTCCCAAGCAGAAAATGAGGCGTTGATCTTCTAGGTTGCAATGAGCTTCGCTGGAGCACTGCAGCAAGCCTGAAACAGAGGCTGAGTTGGCCAGGGAACACAGTAATATGTTGAAGTGTCAAGCAACTAGAAGCACAGGGTCTTTTACAGAATGTAGATGCTCTGTGAAGTGGTCACCCAGTTTGCGCTTCATCTCCCCAATGGAGTGGAGGCTGTACAGGTTAGGCCACTACTGAAATACTGTGTTCAATTCTGGTCTTCCTCCTATAGGATGGATGTTGTGAAATTTGAAAGGTTATCAGAGAAGATTTACAAGGATGTTGCCAGGGTTGGAGGATTTGAGCTACAGGGAGAGGCTGAACAGGCTGGGACTGTTTGGAGATTCGGAGGTTGAGTGGTGACATTATATAGGTTTATAAAATCATGAGGAGCATGGATAGGATAAATAGACAAGATCTTTTCCCTGGCGGGGTAGGGTTGGGAGGGTCCAAAATGAGAGGGCATAGGTTTAGGATGAGAGGAGAAAGATTTAGAACGGACCTGTGGGCCAACTTATTCACGCAGAGGGTGGTGCGTGTATGGAATGAGCTGACAGAGGCTAGTACAATTGCAACATTTAAGGTGCATCTGGGAGGGTATATGAACAGGAAGGATTTGGAGGGATGTGGATTGGGTGCTGGTAGATGGGACTAGATTAATTTAAGGTATCTGGTCAGCATGGACAAGTTGTATCAAAGGATTTGTTTCTGTGTTATGACTCTATGACTCTATAAGTGTAGGTAAAGCGCTGCTTCAGTTGGGGCCTTGACTAAGGTGGGAGGAAGTAAATGCGAAGGTGTTACACTTTCTGTGGTTGTAGGAGAAGGTGTTGTGGGGTTGTAGGGGATGTTGGGAGTGAGAGAGGAGTGGACCATGGTATTCCAGAGAGAATAGCCCTTGTGAAAGACTGACAAGAGAGGGCAAGGGATGATTGAATTGAATTGAATTAGCTTTATTGTCGCAGGTACTCAGATGAGTTCAGTGAAAAGCTACATGACAGCTATACACAGTGGAAAGGGAGGACTGCAGATGCTGGAGATCAGAGCTGAAAAATGTGTTGTTGGAAAAGCGCAGCAGGTCAGGCAGCATCCAAGGAGCAGGAGAATCAATGTTTCTGGCATAAGCCCTTATGGGCCCCTGCTGCCATGCTCCACACTGGGCCCCTGCTGCCATGCTCCACACTGGGCCCTTGCTGCCATGCTCCACACTGGGCCCCTGCTGCCATGCTCCACACCGGGCCCCTGCCATCACAATCCACTCTGGGCTGCGAGTTTCTCTGATGGTGGCGTCTTGCTGGAGGTGATGGAAATGGCAGTGAATGATCTTCTGGAAGTAGATGCTGATCCGATGGTAAGTAAGGACAAGGGGGTCCCTATTGCCATTGTGGGTGGGGAGAGTGAGGTGAGGGCTGAGGTGCAGAAAATGGGTCAGAGGACATGGCTGAGGGCCCTGTTAACCACTGTGCTGTGGAATCCTCAGTTGAGGAGGAAGGTGCACATTTTGGAGGCCCCCTTATTAGAACAGATGCAATGGAGACAGAGGAACTGGAAGAATGGATGGGAGCCCTTACAGGAAGCAAGGTGTGGGGACACATAGCAGCCATTCATGGTGACTGTGGGAGTCAGTGGGTTTGTAGTGATATTGGTGGCCAGTGTATTCTCAGAAATGGAAACATAGATGCCGAGGAAGGGAAGGGAGAAGTCAGAAGTGGACCAGATGAAGGTAAGAGCAGAAAGGAAAGTGGATGTGAAATTGATCTATTTTTCTAATTCTGGACAGGAGAGGGAAGCATTACTGATAGTATCACCGATGTACCAGGGAAAGTGTTGTGAGTGAAGGCTGGAATGGAACTGAAGCAAGGAATGTTCCACATAACCCACAAAGGTCTGGCATAATTGGGGCTCATGTGGCTACCCATGGCCACTCCTTTCAGCAGAAGAAAATGAGAGGAGTTAAAGGAAAAGTTGTCCAGAGTGAAGATGAGCTCAGCCAAGGGAAGGACGGTGGTGGTGAACGGGAACGGATCAGGCCTTTCTTTCCAGGAAGAAACAGAAAGCGCTGAGATCATCCTGATGGGGGGTGGCCATGTAAAAGATTGTATGACCAATGATAAAGAGGAGGTAGCCAGTGCCCCCAAACTGGAAATTCTGAAACAGATGTAACGTGTCAGATGAATCTCAGATGGAAGTGGGGGGACTGGATTAGGGGAGATACAATCGGGTCGAGGTAGGAAGAGATGGGTTCTGTGGGTCAGGAGCAGGCAGAAAACTATAGGTCTGTTTGTGGAATTTCAGAAGGAGGTAGAAACAGGGTGTGCAGGTTTGAGTGGCTTTAAGCTTGAAGGTAGTTGGTTGGGTGAAATGAGATTAGTGAGCATGTGGACAAAATGGCCTGTTGGGGAATGATGGGGTCATGGTCGACAGGAGATGGGAGGAGGTACCCGAGTGCTTGCACTCATCTTCTGCAACGTAGAGGTTATTCGGCAGACAACAACACCCTTGGCGGTGGGTTTGATTACTAAGTCAGGGATGGATCTGAGAATATCCACAGGAGGATAGGTTGGAATGGGTGAGGGGGCAAAGAAATTGAGCCAACCAATGTCACATCGATTGCACAGGTGCACAATCCTTCATCCAAAATGCTCGGGGCCAGCTGGTTTTCGGAATTTAGAATTTTTCAAATTTCAGAATAAGTGACAGTTTGATGGTGAAATTTTAATAAACCTTACCAAAGAGCAGAAGCACTGTGAGTAAAATGGGCCCTGAAACAGAATTGAGGCCAGCCAGTGCTGGACCATGCCCCCCCCCCCCCCAAAGTTGCATCTGAGTGACACGCATCGAGTGGGTGTGCAGTTGGGTTTACTGTTTGCACGCCAAACAACATTGTTAATGAGAAATAAAACTTCACTAAGAAACCTTCAGATTTTGGATCTTTTCAGATTTCGGGATTTCGGATTAAGAGTTGTCTGCCTGAACTCGATGAATAGGTCAAGTGCAGATAAACAGCCAAAGGAAGGGGGTCTGGATGGAGGGAAAGTGTTGGAGGTGAGTGAAGGGATCTGTGGGGCAGGGAGAGGACACTTGTCCAAAGAAATGGGCATGCAGGTGAAGGCAATTAAAGAAGAGCTCCACATTATGTCATGCCTGAAATTCATTAAGATGGCAGCACGGAAGGATTAAAAACATCAATCTTTACTGAGTACAGAACATTCAGCATCGGAAAGCAGAGACTCAGAAGGGATAGGAAATCCATGATGGGAAGTGGAAAGGGATTCATTACTAGAGGTGCTCCTGAGGTAGTGAATAAAGATGTACTGGCGCAACACGCTCTATGTGTCCTGATGATGGGAGTCCTTTGCCAACCGACAGAGCGTTACCCATGAACAACTCCACTCCCTCCATGAATGCCTCAGACAACAGGTATTACCACAGACCCTTGTTAGTGATGGTGTTACCCAGTTAGGTACTGCACAATATCCCAGCAGCTCAGCAAGTTAACCAACTACCTTATCCACAACCCAAGCTACAGATCTTCGCAAAAACCTTAAAGAGGTGTTCCTCTCCCTCTTCCCTCCACAACCACCAGCCCCATCTTTTCCTGAATAAAGCTTGAGTAGAGTGCTGTGCCGGACATTCCTCTCCACCCTGTCCCGGAACTCCTCCTGCTAGGCACAGAATTGCTGCAGGGCAAGAAGCAGCCTTTCAGCGGCCTAAAATGGGTCTCACTACTCGCCATGAAATTGAGGACAACTCAGTGGTGGATGGGCGGGCAACAGGAAGGCCTCCTGGGAAAGATTGTGCCCCCCCCACCCCCCTCCACCAGACTGCAGACCCACTGACAGGGAACTGTGCCTCTTATTCCTGCACCATTTTCTTCATCCCAATTCCTGCTGGCTTCATTTTCTTTTTCTTTATGTTGTAACAATTTCATCAATGACATGCCAAGCTGATTACAAAATCCCAATGATCAAGATTCCTCCCCAGTCTCAGCCTCTGATCTGTCACTTTCGGTACTGACCCCTTTCTGATCCTATTCGATTTCAATTGTCAGCTGTCTTTCCTTGGTAACAGAAAGTGGCAGTGATACAGTCATAAAAGTGATATAAAAATAAATTAATATCCCTTTCACATTTAAGAGACAATTTTTCTGATGCTGCATTGGTCCTCTGTCATTGCTAATGAAGTGACTAACGTTGGAAAATCATTAGACTGTGTTCCTTCAAACGGTGGGAATGCAAATGCTAAAACCTTGTTGATGTGAGTGATGACCTCAGGTCAGTTCTAATGCAGAGCGATGCAAATGATCGATTTTGATAGACTGAATGAGGAGAAAGCGTTTCCACTGACAGGGAGGTCACTGTGTGGAAGACACACATTGTAGGTAATTGGCGCAAGAACTAGAAATAATGTTTTTTTCATAGCTGACTTAAAGTGCACATCTTCCACCTAATTGAAACAGATTAAAAAATAATTTTATAAGGATGATTGTGCATGCAAGAGAAGAATGATTTGGAGAGGAAGGTAAGCACAGAAACGGTGGTGAGTGGGGGGTGGGGGAGGGAATGGATTGGAATGAGTTGAATAGTCTTTCAGGATCTAATACAAGTATGAAGAACTGGCATCCACTTCTGGGCCTCCTTATCCCAAAATTGTGAAAAGGTGCTCGACATTTAGCAGCCAAGGCTCAGAATCCCCACAGTGTGGCAGCAGGAAATTTGGCTCATCAAGTCCACACTGACCCTCTGAAGAGCATCCTACCTAAATTCACCCCATCCCTGTAACCTTGCACTTCCCATGGCTAATCCATCTACCCTGCACATTGCTGGACACTATCGGCAATTTCCCAAGGCCAATCCAACTAACCTACACATCTTTGGACTGTTGGACCAGAACGCCCAAACGAAACCCACACAGATATAGGGAGCAGATTGTACACAGTTACTCAAGGCTGGAATTGAACTCAGGTGCTGTGAGGCAGCAGTCCTAACTATCTCATCTTCACCATGGACATCCAGTCCCTGAACACATCTATCCCTCATGGTGAAGGCCTAAAAGCCCTCCGTTTCTTCCTCTCCCACTGACTTAACCATTCCCCCTCCACTGACACACTCATGCAATTGGCAGAACAGGTTCTCATCCTCAACAACTTCTCTTTCCAATCCTCCCACTTCCTTCAGACCATAGGCACTTACATGGATCCCAGCTATGCTTGCCTCTTTGTCATGGAACAGTCCATCTTCTGCAGTTACACCAACACCATCCCTCACCTTTTCCTCCACTACATTGATGATTATATCGGCGCCTGCGAGGAGGTTCAACAGTTCATCAACTTCACCAAAAACTTCCACCCTGACCTAAAGTTCATATGGATCATCTCAGATACCTTGCTCTCCTTCCTGGATATCTTTATTTCCATCTCCAACGACCGACTCAACACGGACATGTATTTCAAATACAGTGACTCCCACAGCTACCTTGATTACACCTCCTCCCACCTGCCCCCACCCAAAAACATGATCTGTTACTCCCAATTCCTCTGCCTCTACCATTTCTCCTATGAGAGGAACAATTCCACTCCAGGACAACCCAAATGTCCTCCTACTTCAGGGACCACAATTTCCCCTCCCACATGATCAATAATGCCCTCCAGCCCACCTCCTCCACTTCCCACACCTAGAAGCTCAAACCCCAGCCCTCCAACCACTGCAAGTATAGGACCTACCCCGATACTTACCTTCCACCCCACTAATCTCCGCATTATCCTCTGTCATTTCTGCCACCTACAGTCAGACTCCACCACCAGAGATATATCTCCTTCCCCACTCCTATCAACATTCCGCAGAGACCATTCCCTCCATGACTCCCTTATTAGATCCATGCTCCTCACCAACCCACCCTGCACTCCTGGCACCTGCTTTGCCACTGCAGGAGGTATAAAACCTGTGCTCACAACTCCCCCCCCCACCCCCATCCAAGGCCCCACATCCAGCAGAGATTTTCCTCCTTATTCAAACACCTCATCCATTGCTCTTGATGTGCTCTCGTCTACATTGGGGAGACAGGATGCCAACTCACAAAATGTTTCAATGAACATCTCTACAACACCTGCACCAGTCAACCCCACCGCCCTGTTGCTGACCACTTCAACTTCCCCTCCCACTTCACTAAGAACATACAAGTCCTGGGCCTCCTCCACTGCCAAATCTAAGCCACCTGACACCTGGAAAAAATATGCTTCATCTTCCCCCTTGGGACCCTCCAACCATGCAGCATCAACATTGATTTCACTAGTTTCTAAATCTCCCCTCCCACCCACCTCATCCTAGATCCAACCCTCCAAACTGGCACCACCCTCTTGAACTGACCTACCTGTCCATCTTCCTTCCCATCCATTGTTCCACCAACCTATC